>NW_010395706.1:60175-69736 GCF_000710305.1 Buceros rhinoceros silvestris | reverse complement strand
TTTTGTTGTTTAAATTGATTTTGTTTCCCCATATTGAGTCTGTCTTTTGCCCATGACCCTAAACGGCAAAGTGACCCCTCCCTGTGTCTCGACTCTCAAGCCCTTTCTTGTATTTTCTCCTCCCCTTCCTACCAGAGGGAAGTATGAGTAAGCAAGCAGGTGTGTGGTACTTTGTTGCCAGCTGAGTGGGCTCAGACTGTGACAATACCACAATCCCTTTGATAAGTTTTAAAACCTCATTTCTCTTTTTGCTGAGTTTTCCTGTCAGTTCCTAGGTCTTTAATTGGGGTGCCAAAGTGCTTTTAAATAGAGTATTCTGGCCAATAGATCACATATTCTTTATCTTTCTTTTTTTTCCTTGTTTGGGGTTTTGAGGAGTTTTTTTCTTGTTGTTGCTAATTTATTTCCTTTATTAAATAGTCTGGAAAATTTCCAGCATTCAAACATTTTTGTCTCAGTTTTTCTCCTCATTTGATTCTGTGTTTAAATTTTCTTTTTATTTCATTCTATCTGTTCAGTCCTTATATTTCTCATCCTATGTCTGTTTCCTCTCTGATTTTACCTGCTAGATGTAAAAGATATTATCACTAAGAAATGAAAAAAGACAAGTTCCTAAGTTTGGTACCTGACATCCAAATTTATTATTGAATTTGTTATTTATTATTTTAAAATGTATTATAGAATTGAATGAGCAGAGCACATAAGCGGAAGTTACCAGGGGGAACACATAAGTCATTTCATGACAGGTAACATGTACTTAACGTAGCTATTCACTTTTTTAGTCATGAAAAGATGGGTAGATTCCACATTAATTGCGGAATACCTTGATGGCCTTGACTATTTTTGCAATTCAAGATGTCTTCAAAAATATTTACCCATGTCATGTGGACCTGTGCCCATTTCAGAAAGATTAAAATGAATCATGGAATATCAGCCCTCATTACAAAACTCTGTCATATTTCATTTTAAAAAGCAGCTTGAGAGATGCTTACTAATTTTATTTATTAATTATGAAACAAAGTCTAAGAGAATGGATGTTGAGAGAGGTTAGCCTTGCCCTCCACAACAAGAATGCTAGCATAAAATAACAACCGGTACGTAGAATATTATTCTTAATTACCCTTTATAACATTCTGCCCCTTCAGTAGAGCTGTAATAAATTTATCAATATTATTAACGTACCTTTAGAAACGCAGTTTCCTGTTGCCTGAAGTTGTGTTAACTAGTTAAGTCCAGCACTGAGGTTAAGACTTGAACACATTTCTGTCTGGGAGTTTGGAATGAAGTTATTCTTTTCAGAAAAATGGAAAGGTGCAAAGGCACCCTGCCTAGGATTACAACTGAATTGTCATCACTGCATTAGAAGAGGTGGTGTTCAAGATTACCTAATTGCTTAAAGGACACCAAGAACCTCTAGAAGGAATTTGCATCTGAAGGAATCACTTTGGAGGTGGCTACTTCAATCCACTGACTTTTGAGTGTCCTTAAGGTAAGTCTGCTCCATAGTCAAGCATTTCAGTTATCTACCTAAGTCTTGATAGGACAAATTGATTTAAGACATCTCAGAGTGTTCTTGTGTTTGTTTGCTTTGGACTTTTTCATTTGGCATGGTTTGGTTTTTTAGCATATCCATGTATATTTTTATTATCCTTGTATCTCTTCCTGTACAGATTCAAGATTTCTATGGATCAATATTCAATTTCCAAAATTTACTTGAGGATACTGAAATTCTCTCTTTTCCTGAGTCTGTCAGTATGACAGTGGACAGCCTTCTCAAAGTACAAAACTATACATTTGTTTAAAGAATCACCATATCTGATTTGTGCACACTGCGGCTCTGCAACCATTCCTGTAACTTTCTTGCACCAGCAAATCTTTTTTTTTTTTTCCTAATCAGACTGTCTTATATGTTGCTGACATTGTTTGACTGTATGCAAGAATCTTTAGGAAATGATGCAGTCCCAGTCTGAATTGGGATTCCCTAGGGTTGCAATCATAGAGAACCACAGAATGACAGAATGGTAGGGGTTGGAAGGGACCTTTATGGATCATCAGTCCAACCCCGCTGCTAAGACAGGTTCACCTAGAGCAGGTCGCACAGGATTGCGTTCAGGCGGGTTTTGAATATCTCCAGAAAAAGACACTCCACAACCTCTCTGCACAGCCCGTTCCAGTGCTCTGTCACCCTCAAAGGAAAGAAATTTTTACTCCTGTTCAGATGGAACTTGTGTTCCAGTTTGTGCCTGTTGCCCCTTGTCCGATCACTAGACACCACTGAAAAGAGACTGGCCCCATCCTCTTGATACCCACCCTTTAGGCACTGATAAGCATTGATAAGATCCCCTCTGTCTTCTCCAGGCTAAACAAACACAGGTCTCTCAGCCTTTCCTCATAAGAGAGATGCTCCAGCCCCCTAATCATCTTTGTAATCCTCCCTTGGACTCTCTCCAGGAGTTCTTCGTCTGCGGAGCCCGGACCCAGACAAATACTCCAGATGTGACCTCCTAGAGTAGAGGGGGAGGAGAATCACCCTTGACCTCCTGATCAGCCTCCTGATGGCCTTCTTGGCCACAAGGGCACATTGCTGACTTATGGTTAACTTGTTGTCCACCAGGACTCCCAGGTCCTTCTCCACAGAACTGCTTTTCAGCAAGTCAACCCCTACCCTGTACTGGTGCATGGGGTTATTCCTTCTCAGGTGCCCTTGTTGAACTTCATTATATCCTTCTCTTCCCTATTCTCTAGCCTGTCTGGGTTCTGTTGAATGTCAGCACAGCCTTCTGGTGTGTCAGCCACTCCTGCCAGTTTTGTATCGTCAGCAAACTCGTTGAGGGTATACTTGATTGCTTCACCCAGGTCATTGATGAATATGTAGAACAAGACTGGACCCCATACTGATGCCTGGGGAACACCACTAGCTACAGGCCTCCAACTAGACTCTGCCATTCATCGCAACCCTATGAGGTTGTGTTTTTCTGCTTTTTTTTTCTTCTTCTTTTTTCTTTCTTAAAAAACCCCGTCTTTCAGCATTCAGCTTCTATCCTTCAGGAACTGAAGCTGGAGAAGATGTAGCGGAATAAAATTATGATATAACTCCATTCTGTAGTGTTTCATCAGGAATACAGGACTGTGACTCTCTAAACTGCTTATAACTTACCCTGTCCTGCCTTAATCTTAGAAGTGAAAATAATTAATTAATTAATGGAGGATTTTAATATTTTTAAATACAGAATTACGAATAACCCTTAAATGTATGGTGATGACTGTATTGTGCATCTTGCCGACAATGGTGGGGGAACTTAAACATTTTTAAGCACGTCTTACTGGGAGTATTGGTCTTTGTGAGCTTGAGAAGAATTTAATCATCAAACACCATTACAGCACCATTAATGGCTCCTATCTTCTTCCAATGTATTTGAGAAACAAATATATGCATGATTCCTCAGTCTCGCTATACTAAAACAACCTACCTACATTTCTCCTGCCTCTGTTGCCTGAATATTCCAATAGAGTCTATTTACTTCAATCTTTTCAAGTCCACATTTGATGAAAACCCCTACAAGTCTCACTTTACCAGCCATTTGACGGGTTTATCAACCTTCTATACTATTTTTCCAAGAGTAATATTTACATTATACATAATGTTCCATTGAGTAACTCATCACAGCATTTTACAAATATATATATTTTATTCATTTTTAATATCTGTATGTTATTAAATTGGAAGTATCTTTGTTTTCATTACTGTGTAGCGATACAATTTTTATCTAACACCATCAGCGTTTGGGTTTTAGCAACATGGGTTTTAAAAGGATGAAGTTGGAAAGCAAAAAGAATGAGAGGGCAAGAGAGGTAGCAACTAAATGCTATGCCAAAGAATCCCACTCACTGTTCAGTGCTCCTAAATTTAAAATTACAAGTGTTTCACTGCACCTGAATTACTTTGGCTCAGATAAGTAATTCCAATAGATCAGCTTTAGTGATAATCTTCTAACTTTAAATTTAGACTCACTGAAATGTCTGGTTCCTTCAGAACATGATTTTCCAGGCTGAAGAAGTTGTCCTGTGGAGCTGAAGCTAGCATTAAGGGAAGAGACAGATTAGTGGTATTACACAGTATATTCAGTTACTCAAACCTTGAGTCATTTTTCAAGTTTTTGAAATGTTTATATGCAAAGTTTCATTTTAGGGAATGTGTCATATCAGTTATTAATGGGAAGAGTGACTGAAAGTTCAAAAAGCTTTACACAAGCACAGAGATAATGGAAGCAGGCAAGTACAAAATTGTAAGTGAACAGAGGCTAGCAGACTTGTGATCAAGGCTAGGGATGAACCACAAAGCAGAAAATCTCATATAATGAAATAAATTTTAAAAAGGTATTTAAACATCCACCTGCCTGAGATGAAAATTAGGAATGTGATATGAAATCCTGGAAAGATATCACATTTTATGCTTTGTGAGCACATCATAAACTTTGGGGTTATAGATAAAAGATGCTGAGTTCTGCCAAAAGTTGAGTTCCTTTTTAACTTATTGAAAAGCATCTGATTAATTCTGCATTTTTCAAAAGGAACTAGGGGACTTAAAGGCCTAAGGGTGGATTTGCTTCACCTGACTTTGACTTAAGTCTCATTCTGGGTAGACTTGAGAGTCGTAATCTCCTTAACTAAGTCAGCCAATTGAAAGCTGCAGCCTAGACTACATGAGTAAATTTAACTTCCTTCTATAGCCAAAGCAGACAGACTGGTTCCTCCAGAACTGTTATATTGGGTACTTCTTATTTTATGATAATGTGAGTCATCCTCTTCCTCTATGAATCATCTATGTCTTTCTCAGTGGTAAGATTTTACACCTTTTCTTCAAAAGTATGAATATTTACATAAGATATGGTGCAGAAGAGAAGAAACCCAAGGATCTGTAAGTCCATACCCAGCTCAATACATCCCCTTGTCAGTCCTGTCATCACCAGAATGACAGGTGTTTGTGAATGGGTTGTTGCATTATATATGTCCTTGTTTGTGAAGCATTCTTTTAAACCCCAACACTGCCTTTTGTCTAGAAAAAAGGCAAAATTTCATATTTCAAGACTCCTACTCTTGGAACCACTATCTTCCATAGAGGTAGTAAATTAAATGTCCTTTCATTAAATAGGATGTCTAGTTATACTTGTCTTATGTATCACTTCCACTCCATTTGTCTGTCAGTTTTGTGTAAACTGAAGTCTTAGTGTAAAACCAGAATACATTTCCACATTTTTCCTCAGGGGTCATAGAATGTTAAAACTATTATACTCTTAGTTGACATCTTAAGACACCCCAAGATACCACCGTAGCTTTAGGTGAAAGAGAACTTTATGTAAACAAATGATACAAGATATGAAACAAACAAACAAAAAACCCAACAAAGACAAGACAGACAGAAAGAATATTCCAAATGTGCTAAGCTGTGTGGGAGGAGCTGTACTTCGACCAGTAGCAAAAAAATCCCAACCAACAAACAGTTTAAATTTCTTTTCAGACAATGAATGAAGCCCTCTGTATTGTAATACTTAGAGAGGAAAAACAAGACATCTTTAAAGATAAGTGTAGGGGCTATAATGAACATAGCCTAATAATACATTCAAAATCAACATGGAAGACAGCTTTAAGTTAACTAGGCTAGAGTTTCCCAGGCTGATGGGCATGTGCCCATTATTGTACACAAGAGATACTCGAGGCCGGAAGAGAGTATTGAAGACAGAATGAGAGTGAGAAGGTCATTGTAACTCTGCTCACAGGTAATTGCAAAACTGGAGAATCAACAGATGAATGTGTCTGGGTTGGTGAGTAGAAAAAACCAGCATAATTTTCAGTTAGCCACTCTGAAAATTATAACCCTTTAAAAAACAGTAGGTCAAGCTTCTAATGCCTAAGTTGGACCAAATCACTAGACACTTGTGAAAATTTTGCCTTAGTTATCTTAGCGTTTGGGGAGGGTTGTTTATTTAATTAGCATATAAGTGTTTTCATAAAATGAGCTGAGACAAGGACAGTCTATGCTGAGCTTACTGTGAGGAAAAAAAGGTGTTCATTCAACCCACACACCAGAAACGGTAGAAGCCAGGAAGTGAAAAGAAAAAGAAAAATTAAAGGAACCACACGGAAAGATTCAGCCAAATGCATATAAACAACTCGGAATAAGGTGCAAAGGGGAAATTTACGTAACACTCCAGTGGAAGGCTGCCTAATTCAAATGAACCCTGCTTCACAGCAGACTTCTAGCTGAAATGCCTATTCTAGGAGAACAAATTTTTGGGGCTCCCTCTGTAGTCAGTAAGGACAGAAAGAGAAAAAGAAATGCCTGAAGAATAGTGCAGCTGATCACAGAACCAGTCTGTCCTCTGTAGAGTCTCCACTCACTGTTACTCATCCCACTCTACCCAACATCGGATCAAGTGGCAGAATACATTTTCCCTACCAGCGTCAGGTAAGTGTCTTGGGATGACACCTAGGACGAAGTGAATCAGGCTCTGGGAATGCGTTTTTCATTCCACTAACTAAGAAGGAAGCTGATTTGGACTAGTTTGGGCTTTGGCAACGACCTTTAAAACACCTGGATTGACAACCCTAATGTACATAAGTTTCAGAAACTAAATTTAGATGGGATGAACTTTGGCTCTGTAGTTCTGACCCTGTGTGCTGAACTCAGTAGGAGCTGTTCTACTGAGTCAGCTAGGTCTGTGAATGAGACACAGATGTTTAGTCAGTGGTAATGTAATTGTCTTTCAAAAAGTACATGACAAAAAATGAACAAACCCCCCAAATCCCAAACCAATCCAAAATTCAGAGTAATGACAATCTGATAGGAAATACAAAACAATGTCATTTTCCCACTTGACCATCTGGTCTACCAGATCAGAAACAAAACATGTTTTAATGAAAAACAGAAAGCAACAATCAAGGAAAGTTAAACAGTTCCATTGCATGAAGTTCTATCTTCTTAGATTAAGCCTTGCAGATTAATCTGAAAAGATTCTGCAATATTTCTGGACTTCCATAGTCTTTCAACAGTCCAGCTCTTGGTCCCAGAAAAAATCAGGAGGTAAAAAGATGCATTTGAGAGAAAATTAATATCCTAGTTACAGGTGGAGAAGGTGAAATCAAAGAAATGGGACTTAACTGGTATAAGTTTGCTTTGAGGATTTAGTCTGCTACATATTGTACTGAAAGTTATTGCATTTTATTGAAATTATTGCATATTTTATTGACGAGGGGAATAGATAATCTCCAGAGGTCTTTTCCAGCTTTGACCATTGTATGATTCTGTGATTCTGTGAAGATGAGTTCATCATCATTAGACAGGTTAGGGTGCTATGGCTTTTCAGGTTATTCTCTTACTCAGTTTCGAATTACTTTTCTATTGTTCATGTGATTTACAGAATGAGAACAACTAAATCAGGTGTTATTAAATCGTAACTGCTCATCACCCAGGAGTGAAAGATAGGTGACAAAATATTAAAACATTATTTTTTACCTGCAGCTAAAAGGTAACATAATTGCTTTTAATGGTGCTTTACTTAAGCCACCAATTACAGTGTTTGTTACCTTTAGTAGTATTCTGCAACTATTTGCTGATCGGCTGTTACCGGAAGTCAGTAGCTTTTCTTCAGGAAGACTGTCAAAGAAACACACCACTGCTTTCCAAGTAAATAACTGATTAGATGTCATACTTCTGTCACTGATTAAACACTGTCTCAAATATGTCCTTCTATATTTATTTCTTTTACTTGCATGTAGATGTCTATATAACAAACATAACGGGAAATACATAAATATATACCTAAATATATACCTAAAGACAATTGGTTTTGAGCAACTCATGAGAAATGGGAGATGCAGACAATTATGTCTTATTTTGTTTCAAAGGTCTGCAGAGACACCTGGATACTTCATGAAACCAAGGGTGCTCAGACATAACCAGAGGGTTTGAGTTCCAGATAGACAGACATAATCTATTGGATGAATCTGGATTTCCCGATTTTATTGCCCATCCTATCCCTGCTTTAGTTCCTGCTTTTAGTTTCATGCCACTTTTACTTTATTATGTCAAACAGTATAATGATATATCATACCCTAACAGAAACGTATTCTTTCTCTCCAAGAAGCTCAATAAAACTAAATGACCCTGCTGAGCTATGCCCACTTCTTTGCATACTGTTTAGCTGTAAAGGGGAAACAAGAGTTGAAAAGTGAGTCTTGCTTTTAAGATTTATAACAGTAACAAGTTCCTTTGGATCAGCAGTTACAGAAGTTATGAAAATAAGTCACAGATATCTTTAACCGTCAATGACTTCATCCTGAAGCAATTAGCTAGTAAATTTGTAATAGTAATAACAATTTTGTCAGAACCCATACTTAATTATATATATAAACCCCATTTCAGTTCTCTTAAATTAAAATATATGTTACTCTAATTAGAAATATATGATGTTCTTGATAACTATTCTTAGGCTGAATCTGCTCAGCACCTTTCCATGTGAGCTTATTTTTTTCAGCACTATGGTTATGGTTTTAAGGTTTTCTGCTATTCGATAAGGACTGATTTTACTCCTCATAAGTTAAACTATTATAAGACAGACTGACATTGCTAGTTAAAAGAAAACAAGCATTTCTTCATTAATCAAATAATGATGGATGGAAACACTCTGAATTATCATCATTTTATCAAGAGCAAAGATATGTCCTAATGGACATGAAATTACCATGGTGGTCAATGACTGATTTTAGTGTCATTGCAGTCTTATAATTAAAGCTCCAAACTGCGAATTAAGACATATCTCTAAGCTCTTAATTAAGCTAGTGATGGAAGCTGTAATGATTTAAAACCGTATCTGCAAAACTTACGCGTCGTGCATAATAGTGGTAATTCTCTCTTTATAATTATGTCAGCAGACTTGCTTTATTTTGAAAGCGTTGCTTACCTATCTTTCTGTTGTCTTTTCTTTTTCACACCACATTCAGCATCTGTATACAACCTTGATGATCTCCATCCTTCCTGAAACTCCACTGGACAAAGGTGTAGATTATCCTAATGAGCAAACATATTTTATAGGTCTACCCTAGGGAAGATCAGCTAGCTGATCATCTGATGAGGCTTGCTCTTCTTGCTCTTATACTGTCTCCATGACCCGTGCACTCCAAATGGCACCATGCCATTGCTCTCCTCCTTGTTGCATAATACATCAACCGAAAAAGACAAGAATACCCATTCTCAAAAATTCCACTGTAGGAAGTGTGAATTCCAGGATGCTCAGTCTGAACAAGATCTAGAAGCATGTCCCCATACCTCTGCAGAAAAAGTTTTAACTGCTAGGGTATTCTGCAAAATGTGGAACCAGAAATGAAGTCTTCTTTTTGTTTTAAATTTTCATCCCAGTTTAGGAAAAAAACCCCCAGTTTTCCCGTTCGGAAGGTTTGTTTTAAACTGACCAATTGGAATATTCCTTCCCATGTCACGTTCAGGACATCTCGTAGGTTGTAAAAATTTCTCGCGAGCATTCCTGTTTTTCGTGAGCATTCCTG
>NW_010395706.1:59650-60073 GCF_000710305.1 Buceros rhinoceros silvestris | reverse complement strand
CTTTAAGAGGTGCGTATCACACCCACCTCGCTCCTTTTTTCACTCTGGGGGGTGTCGCTTACACTTCCTTCGGTGGACCTGCAGCTTGGCTCTGGGAAAGACTCTCTCTCGGCTTGGCTCTGCTCTCCAGCTACAGCTCACTTGCTCTCAGCTGGGAGGATTCTGCCTGCTGCCATCGCCGCTTCGGCAGTCGCTGCTTCGGAGAGCCAACCCATTGCCACGGAACCCCCTGCGCCACGTGAGACAGACTCCCACCACTTCAGACGCCGCACCCTGGGGCTGTGCTTTCCCTGCTGCTGCTGCCGCCGCTTCGCTCCTTGCTTCCATCCCCACGATGAGACCGGTAGGACTGTGCAGACTCGGGCTTTCCACGTGGCAACCCAGCGTTTTGTAACAGCTGCGATTCCTTTTTTCTGCCTCTGC
>NW_010395706.1:54336-59533 GCF_000710305.1 Buceros rhinoceros silvestris | reverse complement strand
TTTGTGACTGCTGCGATTCCTTTTTGCGGCCCCTGCGGACACCACGTGGCCGCCACCATCTTTGATCACTGCTGCGGTGTTCGTTCCCTTTCGCTCCTGATCCGCGTTTAACCCTCGCTGCTCCATCCCGTACAAAACCCCTTAATATCTCATTGGTTCTTTTTCTGTATATATTTTTTCTACTGCTATTAAACTTTGTTTCAGTTTTCCAAACATTCAGAGGTCTCACAGTTTCTTCTTCCTTTCCCTATCTCTGCTTTTTAACTCTTTCTCTCCCAGTGGAGGGGAGAGGGGTTTAAAGATAGGAGAGGACTCATCTCCATGATTGGCTTACCTCAGCCAACTGGTGACAATATTGATCCTACTCTGTTTCATGCCGGCAGGCTGGAACACAAGTGGATATATACTCCCCACACTGCTACTTTTTCCTTATATCACATAAGTTTGATGGACCTTACAGCCATCTTGAAGGTCTCCAGAAATATAAGCAAATGCATATATTTTCTTTAGGAGGACCCCATAGAATAAGATGGATGGTAAATATATAGATAGAGCATTAAATTAGTGCCTCAGGCACTTTATCTCAAACATCATCCTTTAGATGCAATCTCACAACACTGCTGTAAAAATGTCACACATTTTAATTGAACTTATTATCTGGGTGCTTTGCAAAGCTTTCTGCATATGTAGAGTTAAAGAACAACCCAGCTAAAGTACACATCTTTCCTCTATTGTTATTCCTGCCGATGAACTTAACGAATAAAGAAATCAAATGCTGCTATATTAAATAGTTAGCTTACTTAACAAATCAATAGTAGGAAAATGAAAAAATAGAAGTGACATTCAATTTCACTAAGGTGACCTAACGACAATGTAAAGAACTAATTTGCTATGTTTGAAACAGATTTGTAAATGACATTGAAAATGCAACAGAGTCATCCACTTCTTCTGTGGTGAAGAAATCATCTTCCACATTACCTCTAGAAACAGATGTATATAAATGTAAAGAAAGAAAAGTCTTTCTTATTTTTTTGAGATGTTGAAAAAGAATAATGATTAGTTTAAAAAAGGATGAGGTCAATAACACGTGCGGGTGGGTGGGAGGAAGTAGGTTTGTGATGATGGAATCAAAGTCAGTTGCAATCTGAAGGTTAAAGACAATAAGCACTAATGATGAGAACTGGAGCGGTAGGACAACATGATAAAAGCCATCTGAAAACCTGAGGTCATCTCTGACAGCTTTTTGTTTAAAAGACCCCATACAATGAAAAATACCATTTAATCTACCTCTTTAACAATGTAACCATGAGGTGTGATTAAAAAAGGTTAAGTGTGACAGGTCCTGAAATATGTAGTATGTAATAGTAAAACCTTAAAAAGAAAATAAAAACTATAGTTTAACAGCACCTAAGTAGTTAGGTAGGAACACAGAATTAATTTTGTTGAAAGAGACTCTTAAGATCACCAAGTCCAACCATTAACCCAACACTGTCACCACTAAACCATGTCCCTCAGCACCACATCTACACGTCTTTGAAATACCTCCAGGGATGAGGACTCCATCACCTCCCTGGGCAGCCTGTTCCAATGCTTTACAACACTTTTAGTGAAGGATTTTTTCCTAATATCCAGCCTAAATTTCCCTGGTGCAACTTTCCTCTCATCCTATCAGTTGTTACTTGGGGAAAAAAGACTGACTGCCACCTCGCTACAACATCTGTTCAGTGGTAACTTTTCACCTCATTTTACTTTTCTCCAGGCTAAACAACCCCGGTTCCCTCAGCTGCTCCTCATAAGACTTGTGCTCTAGACCCTTCATCAGTTTTGTTGTCCTTCTTTGGACACCCTCCAGCACCTCAATGTCATTCTTGTAGTCAGGGGCCCAAAAATGAACACAGGATTCAAGATGAAGTGTCCCCAATGCCAAGTACAGGGGGACAATCACTTCCCTACTCCTGTTGGCCACACTATTCCTGATACAAGCCAGGGTGTTTTTGGCCGCCTTCTCCACCTGGACTCACTGCTGGCTCATATTCATCTGGCTGTCAATCAACACTCCCAGGTTCTTTCCCAGTGGGCAGCTTTCCAGCCACTCTTCCCCAAGTCTGTAGCATTGCATGAGATTGTTGTGGCCCACCACTTGTCCTTGTTGAACTTGTTGGCCACACTATTCCTGATACAAGCCAGGGTGTTTTTGGCCGCCTTCTCCACCTGGACTCACTGCTGGCTCATATTCATCTGGCTGTCAATCAACACTCCCAGGTTCTTTCCCAGTGGGCAGCTTTCCAGCCACTCTTCCCCAAGTCTGTAGCATTGCATGAGATTGTTGTGGCCCACCACTTGTCCTTGTTGAACTTCATACCAGCCTGTCCAGATCCCTCTCTAAAGCCTCCTTACCCTCAAGCAGATCAACACTCCCACATGATTTGGTGTCATCTGCAAGCTTGCTGAGGGTGCACTTGATCCTCTCATTCAGGTCATTGATAAAGATATTAGAGAGAACAGGGCCCAATACTGAGCTCTGGGAACACAACTTGTGACTGGCCACCAGCTGGATTGAACTCCATTCACCACCACTCTCTGGGCCCTGACAAATATTTAATAATAATAACTGCCAGGTCATGGTTTCTAAATAATCAAAAGTAATTATTATTCAGGCTCTATAGTTATTAGTGAACACTTATGTCAGTGAGTTTATGTGAGTTTAAAGTTTTATGCTATTACTAGACTGTACAGCAGAGATAGTGGTTTTAGCTCCGTACTAAAGTTTTTTTTTAAATGATGCACTCTTTTGCAGTATGTGAATTAGAATACAACAGTGAAGGACAAAATGATCACTTTATTCTGTGATATTGCAACCAAATACATTGATAAGCAAAGTAGTATATTCCCTTATTAACGTCTTCCTTCATATTGCTTTAGTACATGCTAGAGTGCTTAGCATTCACAGTAGTGGTTGCACGTTTTGTCTCTGCTACATCAGCATAGTTTACAGCCATCTATCACTGACCATTTCACTCTAGAACAACAGGATTGCAATTTGCTGGATATTTGTACTGCGAATTTGTCCAGCTGTCTTCCACCTAGGCATAGACTACAAAGAACTAGAGTTGGACTTATGTCTACTGTGCATTGAATGCAGTTCGAACCAGTTTGGTGTGTATGAAAGGTGAACTGTAAAAGGAGGCATAAGGAGTTTGTGTTTCCAAAGGAAATTTTTTTGACACTCTAATGCATTTTGGCATGGTGGTCAAACAGAAGAATGCCCAGCATCTGAGGCTTGCTGAGGTTTGTGTTGTGTTTGTGTCTGGTGGGGTTTTTGACAGCAGGTGAGGGGCTACAGTGGTGATTCCTGTATGAAGCTTTTTATACACATGCCCCGCCCCCTCCTCAAACCTGCCAGTTATTTGCAGTACAGACCTAGGTGATAAAGCCACCAAAATGCCACACAGAGGTGGAGACTGCTAGCATAAAAGAGGGAAATGGTGCAGCTTGGATGACCATAACCTTGAGCCACAAGTTAGCACCATCATGGGAAGCAAGCCAGAGCAGACCACTGAGTGATCTCAACAACCAGAGTTAAAAGAAGCTGTATGGATTTCACAAGGGGTGGTGTGAATGTCTGTAGAATCCTGGAGGCGGTACTGTTGCCATGTGACATGCAGCGTATACTGTTACTATTCATTAACTGATGTCTATTTTAGAAGCACATACTCCTTATACCTCCACTCTGCCAGCTGACTCTTCACATACTCCAAAACTGGTTTGAACATCGTTTGTTGCATAGTAGTCATCAGCTCTGTGTAATACTAACGTAGACTAGTGTCTATTTTGAAACATACCCACAAAATCAATTTAGCCTGTTTTCTGCGTGCAATATGTGTGAGCAGACTGGCAATATTTAAAAGGAATTTGATTTCTGTTGTTAAGATTATTATTTTTAGATGGATTCTTTCACTGCATGGATCAGTATTCATGTATAAAATTCATTCCCTAGGTTAGGTCAGATAAAATTGCACATCATTGTTCATGTTTGGATGAGCATGGAAACAATTCTGTAAGAAATCCCTCTGTGTGCCAATCAGTTTGTGAAAATACTTGTGACTTTGAAATTTGCTTGTGTGCGTGATCCTGCCTGCTAAATTTGATTGCCTGAAGATATTTGAGTTAGTTAAGAGATGCAAACACAGGTAAAGCAGAATAATCTACAAATGTGAATATTCATGCAATCTAAGAATTCTCTTCCCACAATTACAATTTCCAAAAAAATGCTTCTTGCATTTTAAGATGTTTGTATTTTCTATGTGTTTTTAGAGACAGAGGGAGAGAAAGCTGGATAGACATTTTTTTTTCTCTTCATATGTCTATTCACTAACCAAATCCTTTTTTCCCCCCTGAATACAATTCTGACTTCAGTAGGAGATGTTACTTCCTCAGTAACTTTTTCAAATCAGTTTACTTAATTAAATTTCTAAACGTAGGCTGTTTGGGTGGAATTCAATCTGCGATTAAAACATCTACGTTTAGGTGGTTGATTCTATTGCCTAAACACAGATGTCTACAGCATTTCTCTCCTAGCCTCCAATGGGTACTTCAGAAGGGCATGAATCTCCCATAGGTCCTGTGTCATATCTGCCAACCCTGTGCAGATGTCTTGGATACTCCAGGGCTTCTGAAATTGCAGTAGAATCTTATGTTTAGACCACTGAAATCAACCTTATGTCAGAAGACTAGATTCAGAATATTTTTAGTAGCTCCCCAAGTGAGATTCAGTTATATAAACAAAGGCATCCAGCGCCATATAAAATATCTTAGAATATTCAAAACATCTGCAGAGACCTGATAGATATGATACAGGACCTACAAAAGCTTTCCATAGTTCAGAGTCTAGAGACTAACCCGGAAACACATCAGAATCTCACTGAATCCCATTCCTTTGGCTCTAAGGAAATTTTATATACCTATCTTCCATTTAAAGACCTGTGCAGAGGCAACTAAATTTGGTGAACCCCAGTTAGTACTGAATCCTCTCCCTTTTTCTCTATAGTAGTTTTATTAAATACCTCAACTCAATTTTTCATGCTATTTCTGTTCTATAAATGCTAAAAATATGTCTAGCCTGAACTTTCAAAATGTTTATACCATCTCACATCCACAGAAAAGAAAAGAATACGCTAAACAAACGTCTATGTTCCTG
>NW_010395706.1:45008-54263 GCF_000710305.1 Buceros rhinoceros silvestris | reverse complement strand
CTGAATCTAGTATTTCTTAGTGTATGAAGTGAAGAGTTCATGCTGCCATATGGCATACCAAGGTGTTGGTATGTACCTATGTTCATACTCAGATATAATCTCTCAGCAATATTCTACAATTTTTGCAGCCTGTTTTTCAACCTTCTTTGACAGGGCCCTGAAGTTTCTTCCTTCTGGCCAGCCCGTGATGACTTCCAGGATTGCTGGACACTGAACTGCCCATTCAAGCCCGTACATGATCAGTGCAACTGCATGTAGCATAAGCTGTGTGATGCAGAGAGGGGGCCCTCCCTTTGAACATTCAACCCTGCAAGAGCAATTAAGTGTGAAAAGAAGCTGTGCTTCAGTATCAACTACTTCCAGGGTAGCTCAACTGTTATCATATTTAGTCTTCCATGGTCTGTAGGCTTTAGATCTCAGAATCCAGACTTTGGGATAACATTTAGGTCTGCCACCTAAATGGCTGCCTTGCAGAGGGAACAGAAATGTAAAATCCTGTCACATGTCAAACTCATCAGATAGACTGATCAAGGCCTGAGTTGTGGTAGAGGATTATTAGGCAGGCTGGCCCAGTGGAGCACTATCTACTGGACAAGCTTCCTATGGCTAATAAACACCTGAAGTAGTACATTCCAATAAAGCCTTTCATGTGGTGAGAAAGAGTCATTCTGTATTAAACTTATGGTTTAGGATAAAGTAAAGTATCCTCCAAAAGCGCTTTACTTTACATTGACTAGAACTAAAGAGCTGCAAGTAAAATGTTCAAACGTAGACATCAATGTTGTAGAAGTTAAAATTATTAGAGATAAATCCTACATAATATTACTCGTTGTGTGGCTGCAGGTTCTGAAGAAGTAAACTGTTCATATCTGCACAATCTCACAAGATTTTGTTCTTTCCTTGTGAATTTTTACTTATCTGTAAATGTTCCATATCAGTATTCAGACTTTGCTCTCATACTATGAACATTTTGAATAAAATAGTATATTTCCAATAAAGCGATACTCTATCCTACTGCTTTCTGATAAGGGGCAATGAATACTGTCAAGCGCACGTTTTTAGCACGTTTCCATTCACAGATAACTTGTGCAGTTCAGTCAATAGTCGAGTCCACCCTTTGATCACAAGCCCATCTATATTTTGCATCTCTTCCTAGACATCTTGACGTGTCATGGACCCATCAGTCTATAAAGTAGATCATCTTTATGTTTCCAGTCCAAAACCACCTAATTCAATTCTTCAATTCTAGCAGGCTGGACCATCTGGCGGTTGTTTCAATGTTCTTCAGTGGTGTGACTCCTGGGTACATAGCATCTATCTGACCTACTTTTACAACCAGATTCTCCACTTGTGCAGGGATATCTTGCCACAATGCAGCAATCCAGATGGGTTTACCGCTATGCTGACAGTTGAATGCTTCCATTTCTGTAGCCACCCTCAGAACATTTGTGGCCTTCATGAGTCAGTGGAGAGATGAAGTAGTGGCCATTTTTCTCATTCAGCAGTATATAAAGCCAGCTGGATGGCTTTCACTTTTGCAGAATGACTTGATTCACCTTTTCCTTGAACATTTTGTGCTATTTGCCCTGTAGGACTCTACACAGCAGATTTCCAACTCCGGTGTTTTCCCACAATACAACAGGACCCAGCTGTATAGAGGGCATATTGCTTCTCATTTTCTGGTAATTTATTATAGAGTGGGCCCTTTTCAACACAAGTTGCCCCAAGGTCAACCATCTTACCATCTTACCTAGGAGAAGTTATGTCAGACTAAGTAGAGAGGACAGTCCCAGCACAAAATCCAAGTCATGTAAGACATGTACGTGTCCGCAGCTGGATGCCTGTGAGCTCTTTGTTGATAAAATTCATCACTGGGTGAGGTGACAATTGAAACTGCAACTCTCTCTAGATCCGTATCTGGTCTTAGGTGTTATCTGAATGTCGTGGAGGAGTGTGAATGTGAAGCATGGGCAGAGGTCCTATGGTCTCTTTCTTCCATTTCTCCACCCTGGACAAAACGAGCCGGTACCTCCACCCATGCAGGTGTAAATTGATGGACTTTGTGTCATTGACATGAGTGATAAGCTTGTCTACAATCGTCCCCACATGCACGTCTACACCAGCGATGTAATGTAAAAACTGGGTATAAACATGCCCCTGATTTCGACCCCAAATTGGGACAGGAGAAGACTCGGCACCATACTGATGGACGGATTGACCAATTCACTCCCTCTCTTCACCCCCTTCAGGGATGCCTCGTGGGTAAGATTCTCCACCTCAGCCTACGCTGAGTGATACTATTGTCCCCAGGTGTATTTTGTATGGTAGTAATTGTGATTTTACTTACTCCTAATGCACTGTTTGTGCATTAGCAGGTTTATTGTACCACGTAGCCGGGCTGCAACAGACTGGCTGTAAGCTTTGGGTATCAGACTTGTACGGTCTCTCTGGTAAATAAGCCATAGCTCTGTGGTTTGTTTATCAATGGCAATACCAAAAGAACGTGTAAATGTAGCTCTTGTAAATAAATGGTCATTATCAATTTTGCTTGTCTTGCATATTCGGTGTTGGTCCCCTCTTTTCGCAACACACTGCAAACACCCATTTGGCATTTGTATCTTTGATTCCATGGGATCTATTCTGGTTTCTGCAGCCCTAGACTCCAGGGGTGCCAAACAGCACTGGGAGACAAATAACACTTGGCTGTTATTACTTAGATGGGGGTAAAACTCAAGATTTCTTCCACTGAGATGACATTTTTGTTGAAATATACCATTATCTGCATTTGTATCAGGACAATAAGAAGAGGAGTAATTAATTGCCATACAACACAAGCAGAGACGGACAATCCTATTCATAAATTAGGTTCAAGCTTTGGCTTCCCATTGACGGGTGTGTACTTGTTTATGCACCAGTTCCGGTCTGGAATAAGTCAAATTACCTTCTATGAAGATGAAACTTACTCACAAGGTAAGAATTTGCTAACAGTTGCCCTCTCCAAGAAGTATGCACACTAATTAAACTCTCTTGGCTTTACTACTTCCATCCTGCATCTGAGCACAGGCATAGCAGAAGACAGCATGCTATAAACCTAAGAACGGCAAGAGCAATCCCAGAAACTGCAATCAGAAAGAGATTAAATAAATGTTCTCTATGTATTCAAGCAGGAAGCCAGTATTTTTTTCGTGAGCAATGGCAGTATACACCTTTTCTTTCACATTTTTTTTATGTTAGTTGAATGAACTGCATTTTGATTAACATTAAAACGCTGGACAAATCACTACAGACTTTCTGTAGCAATGGCTGCAGTAAAAGTTCCTCACAGATTTCAGCTATGGCAGGTAGACCAGTATGGACATCAAAGAGAAGGATCAGTTTGCAGACCTGTATATCATTGTGTAAAACCAGTTTGCTTTCGATCAAAATCTCTAGTTTAGGATTTTCTATTTTTTTTGTGCAAGAGGATCATAAGACGCTCAATGTGATTTCTGGGCAAGGCATGCTTCCAGAATCCATTGATAGCTTTGCAGCCCACTCCATTCCTTGTTAGGCTGTTCAGTGAGCATGCAATGAAAAATCTCCTCTGCAGAGATAGATGGATTCCACCAGTAGCCTGGAAAATGTGTTCTCTTCCCTCTGGGACTCACAGAAGATTAATGTCCTCCAAGGCTTGCCTAGCCTTAAATAACACTGAGGGAATAAGAATAGCAGGTTCCTTGGTCTGATTTGCCCTAACCCACAACATTAAAACCCCTCAAAATATAAATGTCTGAACAAATTAAATGTGAAGTATTAATATAATGGGTTTTGTTTCTATATCCAGAAGAAGTATCTGAACATTCCATATTCCGTACTGTTCTAAGGTTTCCTGTTGTCATGAAAATATCATGTTTTCAGCGGAGAAAAAGGAAGATTTAATTTTCTTTTTGTCCTCTTATAGATAAAATACAGATCTATCTTAAAAATGCAAGAAATTTTCTATTGGATCAGACTAACAGTGTATCTAATCCATCTGTCTCAGACAATAGCAATGAGAAAGGCTATTTAAAGAGAGTATGTAAGCCTACTCATTTTCTGCAGCCTATTGCTATTGTACTTGTATGTATCTACAAATATTTTATCAGGGATACTAGAGGTAAAATCCTTCCCTGGTCCTTGTAGCATCACTTTATGGATCTGCTATCTGGGAATTTGTTCAGTCTGTTCTTGAACTTACCGATCCTGCCTGCCACCAAAATCCCTTGTAGGAGAACGTCACAGGAATTCACTGCCCTTCCTGCAAAAATGTTCCTTTTTTTATGTTTTTAACTGGTCTCCTACTACTTCCACCAAGTATCCCAGTTCCAGTATTGTGAGATTTGGAGGGTAACAGTTCTGCATTCACCTGATAGTTTCATCCCTTCTATCTTCTCATCTTCTAACTGGACAAAAAATGTTTCTATCATGTCCTACCTCTGTCCTACCTTTAAGCTTCTGTATCTGTAAGATAAATGACCTGAAATATCATAGTCCTTTATGCACAAGCTGATTTCTAGAGCTGTGAATATTCATGTCAAAAGAGTCCAGGGAAAACAACTCCTTTTTTGTAGAGTAGTGTCCAAACACTGCCAGATATAGTACCCCAGCAGAAATTATCTTGACTAATGCAGAAGGACTACTTCACACATCTCGCAGAATATACTTTTATTCACACCTTACAGAAGAATACACACTATTTTTTAACCACATTATTATGCAACTGAGAACCCCACTCAGTCTTTCTGTTTTGATGATAAAACTCTAGTAACTTCACTCAAGATTTGGTTATTGGTACCACTTTCACTGTTTTATTGCTCTATTTTTTTCAGTAATGACATGTCTCTCTAAATTGTTTTCAAGAAAATCCTTTGCGTCAAAATTCTTGAGATGCTTTTCCCTGACATACTTCCCAAGGATCCTCTACAGCTCTTTCAGAAGTGTGTGCATATCTTATGATTAATTTTGAGAACTTCCTATATTGGCAAAACCAATTGAGTTAGCTATGCAGACTGCCTTGAGCTCTGGTGAAAATCCATGACAGAAGGTCCCTTCCAACCCCTACTATTTTGTGATTCTGTGTGTCCAAAATGAGTGTGTAGGCTGATTGTGAAAGCCTGTCCTTTGTCCAAGAGTTCTAAGATTTAAGATGTTTCTTCCTTTGACTTCTGTCAGGAATAATTTGTGTGTCTTGCCTCCTGATTCATTGTCCTGAATGGAGAAGGGGCTTTTATCTCCTTTTTTTTTTTCTTCCTTTCCTGATGGATGAACAAAGAGTTTTTAACCCAAATATAAGACCAGAAGCTGTAACTGAAAAGAATGAAAGTTTCCTCTGAGTCCCACCACAGGGCTAGGCTACACATTGACCACTGTTTCACACAGTGCACGAGCATGCGCTTCATTCCAAACAGGAGTTAACTAGTCCACGTTATTTAACAGGAGTTAAATAACCCACAAGCTAAAGACCCTTTCTCACCACCCCTCCTCCCCTACCCTCAGTAATTCCATTCCTGAACAAAACACAGAATCACATTCCTTCCTCTTTTCTACTCTACAAAACAAGTACATGAGAGCACAAGGCGTACTTTATTTCCATTACTTGGCCTGCACTCAGCCGCACTAATGAGAGAATTTCTTGGATATTTGAACCAGGTTAAAAACATCACCCTGCCTTACACCTACATAGTGCATTCTAGCTCTGATGAGCACAGATGCATATTTTTTCTTTAACGAGAATATAACACCTGTGCAGACATTTGCAAAGCTGAAATGCGTATTTCTGTACCTAATGCTAACTTACCTCCATTAGCAGAACAAGCGTATCACCATCCTGCATAAAACAAAGTCAACCCAGTTAAAGCGTTTTAGAACAGTTGAACTCTTCAAAAGCACTGTTTAGAACAGTCAAAAGGATCTCTGGTGTTCATCATCATCATGGCTTGCCTTCGGGAACGAAGATCTGGGAAGGGCTTTTCCCACACTCACTGCAAGCAATGAGTGCACCCTTCGGGTCTGCGCGGTGGATTTTTTAGGTGAGGCGCAGCGTGCGCGGAACTGGCTCCACCCTTTACACCTGAGGATCATCTGCCAGGGCCTAGCGAGCTGGTGTTACTGGTGCACTTTTAGTCATACACTGGCATACCCTTGCATTCTGAAGGCAAAAGTACAAGCTAAGATGCTTTTCTGAAAATATAATAAGGACATAATGGAGGTGGGCAGAATGTGCCAATAGACAGACCGAGTATCAATGCCTGGCATTGAATAAAAGGCAATACACAGAGTAGAAAAATGCAAAAAATAATCATGAAATAAGGGTGGTGGGGCAAGTAGTTTAACTCAGCAGAGCAGGGAGGGACCAACGAAGGTAGATTAGGGTCATGGCATGATCAAATGACAAGCTAGGAAAATAATCATTATAAATGGATATAAATGAGGCAATATTGCATTTGTCAAGGCTAAGCAAAATAATGGTTTTCATACTGAAGCAAGAGACAACCTAACAAGTTTTAGATTTATTAAACAAATGGGAAAGCCTTGCAAATTCTGAATCTAGTCTGGATCTCAGCATCTGAATTGGAAGTGGCCAGTCTGTTACTTCTTAGCATTTCAGTGAGACTGTTGTGCTGTAGAGGCTGCTGGGAGACCACCCAAAGACTTTTTGCTGCGGCTACACA
The DNA here is from genome assembly GCF_000710305.1 of Buceros rhinoceros silvestris. Lineage (NCBI taxonomy): Eukaryota > Metazoa > Chordata > Aves > Bucerotiformes > Bucerotidae > Buceros > Buceros rhinoceros. Next base: position 47,574 of record NW_010395706.1, on the reverse strand, counting down.
CAGCTGAATATCCAGAGTTCTGGTGGTGATAAGAGCAGAGAAGAGTGGAGGAGGAGCAGAAGTAGGCATCAAGAAAAGATGCTGAGGCAGTTCTTGAATTGTGTGTGAGAGTAGGAACCATTTAACTGTGGGTCTTCCGTCACTGCCCTGATTATTTCTCTTGCTTCATCTGAAATAAACCTGATGGTATGGACTAATGTATTCCATAGGTTGTGTCCAACCTCTGGCCTTTAAAGAGATCAATGTATTTTTACAAATAATATCCCATCAAGTTGCCAGATGGTCTCACCACTTGTGTTTTGAATTATAACCTGTAAAGCCAAACTTCGGAGTTTAAGTAACAGTCCGGTCCCTATGTTCTTTAATTCCCTGTATCTGGACACAACAAGAGCAAATCTGCACAACAGACACATTTTCATTTTGCACACAGCTTTTCCTTTGAAAACATTGATTTAGGAACATATTATCTCAAAGCTGGTTTGAATGAATTACTTATGTTATTTATATTAGTTTTGGTCATCTTGATCTTGGCTGTAGATCATTCATCTAACGACTGCAAATTTCTCATCATCAACTGATGTAACAGGTTTTATTTTTAGCTTTAAACACTATGTGAAATGTCTTTTGTATTCCAGTTTCCCGTGTTAAAGGAAACCAAAGTTGTCTTAAAACCTATTTTAGATATGCTGTTTAATATTTACCAGTGATTTTCAGTGACTTAGTAGATTCCTAATAAATAACCAGTCTGTATACATTTAGGTGCCCAGTAAAGCAGAAATTTTATTTTCTCAGATTCTTTTTCAATTAGTGCTTATCAGTTGTAAGTTAAGTTTAAAAACAGTGAAACATGACAATAAGATTGAATGCTAGTATGAGATAAATTTTTCACACTGGTGTTCATTTCACATCATGATACACAGCATTGTAAATTCTATTTGTGTTTGTCTTTATTTCGGCTGACTTTTATTCTCATTGACTATTTTTAATGCTGCCGTGAACATTTTACCAGACCCTCCTGTGGTTTTTTTTTTTTGTAAGTGTACAGAAAATGTGTATCTATCTGAAATATCTGCCAAGTGACTGTCATAAGCTTCCGTCTACAGTCATTGAAAGGTTACATTATGTTCTTATGATTCCCTGTATTAACTCTGTTTATACAGAGCATCCCAATTATTGTTGCTATTATTATTATTATTATTTTGTCTGGAAAACAAAGAAGGATATATCTGGAGGCTGAAATCAAACCTCTTGCGGATTCTCTGAAATGAAATTTGTTTCTACCTCCCTTCAGATGTGTGTACTGTCATATGTAATATTCATAATATGGATAGATACTTCATATGAGAATAATTTAATTGTCTGCTCTGCTCAGCCATTGTTTAATGAATTCCTAACAATCCAAGAGCAAGCTGTCGGAGGGCCATTATTAAATTTCATATTTGCTTTGCAGTTTTCTTTGCCACTGCTTCCTCTGTTTAGGATTATGATGACATTAACTTTTGTTTTCTTTCACATATAAAAGCTTTGAACATTTGTTATTTGCAAAATACAAAGTTTAAACTTCCATTGCTGATACTTACTGGTCATATAAATGTTAATTTATGTTAAGATAGATTTTCACTTAAATCAGAAAAACGTGAAATACACATTTTAGGATGAATTAAGAATGTTTTAAAAGCTGCAGCAAAATTATTCCAGTGATGTTAATTTTATTACATATTTCCTTGTTCTTATGTGAAAGGGAGACAGGCATAAGAGCAAATGGGATGTCACTCACTATACTATTATATTATATATAACTCTAGCCTGCCACCTTTTATTCTTCTCTTCTATAAACTAAATTGACTTGATCTTTTTGATCTCTCTTCCAATAGACATTTTCTAAACCCATAAGAATTCTCATTTCCCTTCTTTGGAATGTTTCTCTTCTGCTGTATCTTTTCAAATCAAAAGGAACACTGCGGCAATGAATGCTGAAATATGTGTCATCAACATTGTTCTGTATCTTACACTTCAAACAATTGTATGTCTTTCAGGTATCTCTGGTGGAATAGAGCATGGAGTGGAGGTTTTCATTTAACCCAAGTGTGTTCCTTAAATGGCTGCAGCTAATTACAAATCCATCAATATGTAGGGGTAGCTTGCAGTATTCATTTTAATGCACCATACCTTCCACTTGTCTACAATAATCTCCTTCAGCCACTGGCTTATCTAACTGTCTAGTTTTCTTAAGTACTTTCAGAGTTTGCTTATTTATATATACATTGCTTTTAATAAAGTTCATTATCAAAATATCCAAGCAACTCCTAGAAATTATATTCAAGAAAAAATACAATCTCCCATTTCAGTTTAAATGTGCTTTTTTAATGATTTTTTTTTTAAGTATTCCTCAAAAGATCTGTGAGCATTTACTAAGGACCGGGTACTTCTGTGTTTGCTTTATATAGACAGGTATGGAAGTGTCAAGCCTAATGCTTAGTAAAGCGAGAGCAGTATTATGTTATTGGTTAAGTGTACTAGAGCACCTAAGGAGAGCTTACTTCCTAGAGTAAGAGACAAGACTGGA
>NW_010395706.1:40819-44780 GCF_000710305.1 Buceros rhinoceros silvestris | reverse complement strand
CCTGCTGGTCCCTGCCAGTTCTTAACTTTTTCAGTATTTTCCATTATTACTCAACTAAAACTCCCAGCCACATTAGTATTTATATTCAATGCATTTAGAAATTGACACAAAGTTGAAAAGTTGGTCCCCGGAGCAAACAATGTATGGTAGAAGATAAAATTATTCTACCAAATCTTAAATCAACAGTTAAGATGCAGTTCTTAATTAATTTTCCCTGCACACCCAGGCAACCCAAATGATTTCCCTAGTTGTTTGTGCTTTTCATATGGATTTTATAAATATAATCAGTTGATGAAAATATCTCAGTGTCTCAATTTTTTCTGTGGTGGTCTTAGAATCTTAGTATTGTCTTAAAGACACTGTGACACAGTATTTTATTCCATGGATGAATGGAATTATGAAGACCTGCACACACATTCTTACTTTTAAATGGTATGTTGATTTGTTCCCTAATCCAGAGATCCAGGCGTAGTAGTTTGGGGTTTTGGTGGGGGTTTTTTGTATTGTTTTTTGGTTTTTGTTTTATTTATTGCTGCATCTTTGTTGAAACATGTAAACTTAAGGTTGAGATGCATCCTTTGCACTTTTGTTTTGGTTAAAACTAAGCCCAAATATACTGTAACAGATGGGTGTAGAATATGGGGTCTTCTCCAATTTCTTGCTTGTTTTAGACACAGATCCATAGTTAAATTTAATAATGAGGATTATGTTTGTTACATGAACTTGACAGGAATACTGACCAGCAGGATGGAACAATAGCACCTCGACTGTGTTACAACATGGAACATCTTCAATCATGAAATATAGTACTTTAGCAGGACCAACAGGAGTTGGGCAAGACAAAGATGGCCAAAATACCTCAGACCTCACAGTCAATTGACTCTTCTGAAAGGTCAATGAAATTATTATAGCCCAAGACAATTCCATCACTCTCATATTTTCTGGCTTTTGCCCTAAACATAGACTAGACACCAAGCTGAGGATCTGAAAATCCTATTACTTCATAACTGATGAACAAGAAACATCCGTATCTTACATTTTCAGTAAAGAATGCAGGCATGTTGCAGCCAAGTATACTTCTTTACTGCAGTCTGACTGTTCACTGGGGAGAGATCTGGATATACACCATCCTCCTGTAGCTTAATTTCAAAACCGTGTATCCTAGGTACGCATCCCAGATGCCATTGGGATTTCCCAGTAATGTGGAAAATAGTGGCACCAAGATTCAGGACATGCTTTACAATACTCAAATAAGTTAGAAAGTGTAAAGGAGTATCCACCTTTCTTCTCTGTCTTCTTCAGTATTATCTTCAAGGTGCTGGCTGTGTGTACTTATGAAAGACAAATGTTATTCCTAATTATTCCCTAACATTCCTAAGTTATTCCCTAATAAAAATTAGAAAATTACTTTTAATTGAAGTATTAAAATTCAGTATTTGTCTCATATAAAATAGATAAACATTTCCAGGAGCAAAAGTCAAGCTGTTTTTCTTTTGCTTAGCACCTTCTGGGCATGTAGCTATACAGGAAGAACGGAGAAAGGATCTGACTTATTTATTCTCCTTTGCGTCATAAATTTTGCATTCTCAAAGACAGCTTCAGCAGGTGGGATATCCATTCATCTTCAATGCTCCACAGCTTTGACTGATAAGAATGTGGGATTTAGAGGTTTAAATCTCCTTGAGCTGAGAGTTGAGTTTAGGCTAACTTTTAGTACTCCTGTTTCTTCACTGAGTGCTCTAAGCTACTATATAATGAGTCAGGTACTGTTGCCATAATCGCAAGGAAAATTGTTGATATCAACACCTAATAACAGAATGCAGTTTTTAAATCACAGCTGAGGTTCCTACATAGAATTTTAAGATAGGTTTTAAGCCCAGGAAGGTTGCACCATTTTCCTGCTTTTTCGTGTGCCCTACTGACATCCTAGCATCCAAGTATGCCCGTTGTTAAGATGTTTGGATTTAAAATCTTAAATCAGCAATCACTGCAAACTCCATATTAGGTGTTGCAACACTAAGCCTTTCAGCACTTAAATGGGGACCTAGATTATGAGACTGTCTGCTCACTAAAGGTAGTATCATCACTGAGTAAGTGCAAATGAATCATTAATATAGAAAATTTTGACAGAATCTTATTCCATTTTGCCTTCTCAGTAGCTTGCATAGTTTTGACAGATCTTCCTGAACATGGATGCTGAATTTTCATCTAAGTTGTGCTTCAGGTGCCCAGCTTTTACATGAATCAAGGGAAAACAGTTATTTCACTGGCTTTAGGAGACTAAACACTTACATGGATCTGGTTCATAAACGACTAATAGTTCATGAATCACAGAATTGTTTTGGTCAGAAAGGGCCTTTAAGATCAAGTCCAACTGTTAACCCAGAACTGCAAAGTTCAACACTAAACTATACATCTTTTAAATACCTCCAGGGTGGGTGACTGCACCACTTCACTGGGCAGCTTCTTCCAGTGCTTGACAATCCTTTCAGTGAAGGATTTTTTTCCTAACATCCAACCTAAACCTCCCCTGGTGCAATTTGAGGCCATTTCCTCTTGTCCTGTGATTTCTTACTTGGGAGAAAAGACCTATCTCCACCTTGATACAACCTCCTTTCAGGTAGATGTAGAGAGCAATAAGGTCTCCCCTCATCCTCCTCTTCTCCAGACCAAACTCCAGTTCCCTCAGCTGCTCCTCATAGGACTTGTTCTCTAGACCCTTCACCAGCTTTATTGCCCTTTTTTGGACACTGTCAAGTTAGGGCTTGTGGCAAGTCCAGCTGATACAGGGAACTAACGCTTAAGGGTTAACAGAATAGCAGTCATTTACCTGAAGCAATATATCTTAGGGTTTTGCATAAGGGGAGGTAACTCATGGACATCCCCTGATAACAACAGAAAAATACCACCTGGATCATCCCGATAAGCTCAAGAACTTGCAATTTAAACTGGTAGAAATTCGCTTTGTGGTTTGGAGAAACACCAAGGGCCCAGGGAGCATGCGCAAGAAGCCCAGTTCAGAAGTTCAAAAAGGAAAAGGAGTCTTACTTCATCCCGAGACCCCAGCCCACGACCACCAGGAGGCACTGCACAAGCGCAAGAAGGAGGACACCAAGGCAGGACATATGGAAATGACTTCTCAGAACTCATAATAAAATTCAGGGAAAGGTTTGAATATGTGTAAGCACATTAGGTAACCTAATGAATATGTAATACTTTGTAGCATAAATGTGTGAAACTAATGTTGGCCACCAGGAGGCACTGCACAAGCGCAAGAAGGAGGACACCAAGGCAGGACATATGGAAATGACTTCTCAGAACTCATAATAAAATTCAGGGAAAGGTTTGAATATGTGTAAGCACATTAGGTAACCTAATGAATATGTAATACTTTGTAGCATAAATGTGTGAAACTAATGTTGGTGGGCACGCACGTCTTTGGAGGAGAATCCCCCCGTGCGTCACAGCGCTGAATAAACATACCTACTTTACAACCTTATAGGTTGTGGAGTCTTTTCCGTGTGTCACAACTGCCCTGACAAGGGCTTGACAAAGACCAGGGCTTTCACGAACACCTGATAAAGATAAGCTCAATGCCTCGCAGTCTAAGCCCTCAGCCTGCCTTTGTCCTGCATTTACTCCCAACTAATCAGAATGACCACAGTCTATACTTGACGGAAGTATAGGTGGAGATGTGCTATAGAACCAATTTGAGTGGGTCCTCCTCAAAGCAGCAGGTTTGCAATCACGAACTCTTCCCTTGGACTGAGTCTCCATTCAAGGAAATTTTCCGGGAATGAGTGAGCCCTCACCTCCCCTTTTGGTGAGTGAATTATTTCTTCTGGATATCCTTGAGTGAACTCTCTTGGTTTTGGTACACTTCAGTGGGAGGTTTTCCCTTCTATGAGTAAGCGTGCAAACATTTGGTTTCATCTCTCTTAAAGAGCATTCCTTAAAGCTT
>NW_010395706.1:28046-40632 GCF_000710305.1 Buceros rhinoceros silvestris | reverse complement strand
TGACATCTGAACTTCTAATTAACTTTGGTCTGTCAGAGTGATGAGCAACTTAGATTGCAATGAATCTGCATTTTTTGGGTGGCCACCTCTGTCTATTTTCTGTGTGGCCACCTCTGTCTATTTTCTGTGTGCCTCTGTGAGAGAGCTGGACCAGCTACTAGATGAATGACAAATCATTTTGCCGGCCCTGCTTGTGCGAGGACCTCCACAACTGCCACCGCAACTGGACCATCGCCACCGCTTGGCTCCGCACTGCGTGCCGCACCATGTACTCTCAGCGCTCTCGTGCTCTGCTGGCTCTGCAGCAGTTTCTGCCACCACTAAACAGCCTGGTAGCCTTTTCCTTAACAGTGGTTTAACCCCCACTGCACCGTCATGCTGTCACTTTGCTGGCCCTGCCTGCGCATGAAGCATCGCTGCTGCTCCCAGCCCCAGCCAGCCCTGGTCCCTGCCGGCATCATGTGCACTGCCTGGTAGCCTTTTACTGCTATTTCCTTAACTGCAGTTTAACCCTTGCTGCACCAGTTTTCTAATCCTATATAAACTTGTTAATACCTTGTTGTTCCGCATACAGTATCTTTCTACTGTTATTAAAATCCAGTTTAGTTTCCTAAATCTTACAGAGAACTCACGAACTTTTTCTTTGCTTCTTATTTCTTTCCTTAACCCTTTCTCCTGGAACAGGATGGGCGGGCTGATAAGAGAAAGAGTTCATCCTGTGATTGGCCAGCCTTAGCCAGCTGGTGACACAGGGCATGCTACTGGCTCATATTCATCTGGCTGTTGATCAGCACCCCCAGGTCCTTTTCTGATGGGCAGCTTTCCAACCACTCTTCCCCAAGTCTGTAACATTACAGAGGTTGTTGTGAGCCATGTACAGAGAGTCACAGCATTGGACCTTGCTGAACCTCATCCCACTAGCTTCATCTTATTGATCCAGCCTGTCCAGATTCCTCTGTAAAGGCTCCCTACCCTCAAGCAGATCAAAACTCCCACATAACTTGGCGTCATCTGCAAACTTACTGAGGGTGCACTTGATCATCTCCTCTAGTACATTGATAAAGATATTAGAAAGAACAGACCCCTGGGGAACACCACTTGTGACTGGCTGCCGACTGGATTGGACTCCATTCACCATCAATCTTTGGTCGCAGCCACCCAGCCAGTTTTTTACCCAGTGAAGAGTATCCCCATCCAAGCCATGAGCAGGCAGTTTCTCTAGGAGAATGTTGTGAGAAACAGTGTTAAAGGCTTTAGAAAAGTCTAGATAGACAGATTCTACAGCCTTACCCTCACCCACAAAGTGGGTGAGGCTATATTAGAAAGAGATAGGGTTATTCAAGGAGAAGCTGCCTTCCATAAACCGATGAAATTGAGCTGAACTTCAACTGAGCAAGAAGTCAAGTACTTTCAGCTGAGTTGAACACTTTTTGTAAGCCCTAGTAATATCCTTCCAAGTGCCTCCAGGCTATAGGAGAAGGTAGGCAGAGAAAGAGTGGGAAATGCATATTTGAAACATTTCTTATATTTGCCTGTGTGCTTGTGTCTGTGCGCTGTCTCACAGTACCATTATATGCCTGCTACAAATAAAGAAAGCAAGGGTCATAAACACCTGGCAAACATACCCGGCATTTGTAAGAAATCACCCAGCCTTATAACTGCATTGTGAAGCTGCTCATGCAGTGTGTCAAAACAAAATTCAGCACAATAAACACTGTATTATGTTATTCAGGTCAATAAATACAAAACAATGGAATATTAAAGAAACCATACTTTATTAGAATTATGATACTGGTTGCACACTTCAAAGAAACAGAATTACGTATTAGTGCACTCCATAGCTAATAGAAAAAAGAAACTTTTACTTTTCTCAAAGAAAACTACTTTCTTTGCAATAAGTAACTTAACATTTTTGTGTCTACCTATGTCTCTCCTAAAGTATAGAAAATAAAGTTTCCTAAAATCCTCTGTAAAGGCAGTATCATTCAACAGTCTCTGCTATACAGTTTTCTGTATTTTAGGGTCAACTATGTGAGCAAGGGGAAGATTAGAAACCACAGAGAATCTTACTGAGTCCCTTTATAAAGTCCCTTTACAAAGAGAATCGCAATCTCATCAAAAAGATATTTTGTAATCAAAAAGTATGAGAGCCCCAAGAGAAAACAAGAATTTTGGAAAGGCACAGGGTTCCCAGCCCCACAGAGAAAGGCAGCAGAACTGTGTGTGTTTTAAAAAGCAAAACAGCCACCACTGCATTTGGTCTGTGACATTTGTAAATAATCCTCCTTTTTCACCCATGCAACCACCGTTCTTATTAAAAGAGGTCTATTGGATAGAATGAGCTCAGGAACAGCAATTAGCATAGTGCCTGTGCTCCGATCCCACCGCCTACTGTCCATCTGTCTGTCTGTTTGTCTGTCTAGAAACTTGCTGGCATGATCAAGTGCTGAGACTACTGCACCCTCTGGGCATGGCTTAACCTGCACGTTCAGGCTCTTAGAAAACAACACAGGCATATCCAATGCATTCTGGAATTTCCTGATGACTGTACCTACTTATGCACAGAACATTGCCTTAGGCCATGGCTTTGTGTCACAGCTATATTTTAGACCTTGTAGCCCAAGCTTAGCCCTGATTTAATAACTTGAGCAACTTCAAAGGAGTTGCCTTGATATGAGATATATTTTGCAGAAGGGTGCGTGCTCTCCCGCTTGCTTTCAAATCCCTCCTTTTAAGCTTTCTGTCATTATTTGCTTTTCTCCCTCATACTTAACATGTTCTTAAATTAAAGCATCAGCATTTCCATGTTTACAGCAGAATGAGACTGTTATTATCTTTGTGGTAGCACTTACCCCATCTTGCACCTTCTTTCACGCATGCGCATTCTTTCATCCCTGCTCCTCATATATTGTCTGATGCAAACTCTGGGGTGGGAAGGTCTGAGTTTTTAAATCTCTGTGAAGTGCTATTTTAATTTAAAGCGATACATACATTATTTAATTAGAATATGCACAGAAATAATTACCAATATTTGTAACTGGCCTGCATGCAAGACGATATGCTTTTAGATCTAAGCTGCTTTTCTTCTCTAAATATAAGACTGGACTTTGGCATCAATATTTAAAAAGAGATTTGGGAGAGAATGTCTCTTAAAAAAATCTTCCAAATAGAGATGTTTATTTGCGGGAAAGGATTTTCTTCCTTCGTAACTCAATCCCTCCTCACCCTTTGAAGTTGAATGCATCCTTCCATGTAATAGACTAGGCTGTTGACTAAGGACATCAGGTTTATTGGGGGCCATACCACAATCTGGCACCTTGGTATTCCAGTTGGAATTGTCTGTCTGCAATCTTTTATAGTCAGATAGAGCAAACTCATTCCAACTCTAAGCCAATCAGAAACCTTGGAGTCCACAATGGAATGAAATTTCCTTATATTAAGCCTTGTTGTAAGATATTTTATTAGGCTGTACACAAGGCTTCTGACCCTATTCAGCTTCTGCATGGCTATTAGAGTAGAATGATCTCATGACTTCTTTGAGAAAAGAGCTATTTCAGATTTGGTTTCTATATAGAAATACTCGCCCTCACTTCAGTCACCAGAGGGACTGAGGGAATAAAAATTCAAGTGGGCAAGAAGTTCTCAGATAAGGTGTGATATTGCTGAAGTGAGATCAAGATCTAACAGAACAATATTATTCACCAAATAGCTCCAGTAATGTTTTGTGAAGTGTTTCCACTTACTCCCCAAGAAATTTCCCTGGGATGATGCAGAATAAATAGGATAAGATTCTGGTCATAAGAAGATTTAGTAAAACAGGAGCAAAGGGAAATCAATAAAGATAATGAGCATATTAAGGAAAGAAGATTAGAATTAGTTGAGGCTTTCCTCATAAAAACGAATCCTTCAGAAGTAAAATAAGACCACTAATTTCCTTTCCCTCTCCCCATCCCAAAAAGAGAAAAAGAGAAAGAACCCTACTGTGAAACCAGATGAACACAGACAAACAATTAAGTAGAAAGGTCAGAAAAAGGTCCAAAGATGCATACCACAGATGATGGATGGCTTCCGTTTCAAATCCTGCTTTGCTGCAGTTACATTCTGCCACTCTAAATCTGGAGGAACAGGGAAAATAAAGGCATGGAAATAATTTGTGCTCAGTGTGATTGATTGAACAGGTATATTTTCACAGTATCATTCTGAGGAGAGCAAGCTGAATAATATTCAGAAAAATGTTTACACTAGCTTAGACCAAGGGTTTATCTATCCCAATCCCCTGCCTCCAGGTCGATCACAGATGCATGCCTAGGTAAGACTGAGTATATGTGAGTGTTTCCTTATGATGCTCTTCTACCTTAGGCTGTTGATATTTGTCTTTCTAGTAAATCTCACTAGATCTCCCTTCTAAGTACTTGCTCAGTTTCTCTTTGAACTTTGGTAAATTTCTTGCATCCACAGTATCATTTTGTCCTCACTGATTGAAGAATTGCTTCCTTGGGGTGTTTTACCATTTTGTTTTGTTTTGGTTTGTTTTGCTTTGGTTTGGTTTGTTTTGCTTTGGTTTGGTTTGGTTTGCTTTGGTTTGTTTCAGAAACATAATCCTCATAGTTGCTCTTAATGACTTAGGCCTTTTATGTTGGAAGAGACAAGAAGCAGTTAAGGTCTACAAGTTCTTTTTGTGCCTCTCAAGTCTCTAACTCATCTCCTTTTCATGATGAATAGACCCAATCTACTTACATCTCCCTCTTCCAGATGTTATTGCATACTCAGTTGTCCTTCTCTGCACCTGCTATTTTATTGACCATTCTCCCAGCCGTAAGCTTTTCTTTAGCTCTTCACAGTTTTCTTTCATTCTTACTACCCTGGATAAAATAAAGTTTTCAGTAAACTTTCAGCTTTTTTCAGTAGACTTTCATCTCCACTCTTGTTCTCTGAATGTGATAATTATATCATACCCAAAATTGAGGAAGAGAAAAATCAGACCAGAGTAATCACTCCACTTAAGTTTACAAAATAGAAGTGAGAAAGGGTTTTTTTGTATTAAAATACTGACAAAAATTCTTTCAAGCATGCATTATTTCCCCCCAATTGCATATTTGTCATACTTTCACACAAATTTCCATTACTCCCTGCCTGAGATGTTCAGCTAATCACTCATGTACCCTGTCACTCTGGAGGTACGTCACTTAGAGCATGCCGGCTAGGCAGCATCTTTCAGGAGGTGGTTTGTAGTTTCAGTATAGTATTTCTTGGAAAACTCTGTGGAACAATTCTTTACAGTAAGAGAAACATTAGTTGTCCAATTGGAGATTTACTAACCTCCTCTTGAGAAGATTATTATCTTGTGATATACTCACCCCCTAAATATATGCAGTCCTTTGAGCTACATTGCTGTCATTGTCAGGAAACAACCCAGACATGTCTTGCTTGAGCACAAGTTGATTGAAGGTAATCTTCAAGAAGGAAATCTTAAGTGTGAGGGAGCAGGCTGACTGCATGTGCTAAAAGATGAGCTGTTGGGGGAAGAAGACTCCCTGAAGTGAGAGCTTTCTCTGGAACTCAGGAAAAAAAAAGTTTATGGTCTTTGGAAGGAGGAGTAGGCAACTCAGGGTGTGACTACAGGGATGTCATGACATTATGTAGGAAGAAAATTTAAAGGACCAAAGCCCAGCTAGAACTTAATTTGGCTACTGCCATAAAGGAAAATAAAAAATGTTTCTATAAATACATTAATAACAAAAGGAGGACTAAGGAGAATCTCCATCCTTTCTTGGATATGGGGGGAAACATGATGACAAAAGATGACAAGAAGGCTAATGTGCTGAATACCTTCTTTGCCTCAGTCTTTAATAGTAAAACCAGTTTTTCTCTGAGTCCCCAGCCCCCTGAGCTGGATGACAGGGATGGGGAGAAGAATGAAGCTCCCATAATCCATGGGGAAATGGATGGACACAGCTCTATGAAGTTGGATGGGATCCACCCAAGGGTACTGAGGGAGCTGATGGAAGGACTCACTAAACCACTTTCCATCATTTTTCATCAGTCCTTTCTAAACAGGGAGGTCCCTATTGACTAGAGGTTAGCAAATTTGTTTATCCATCCACAAGAAGCACCAGAAGGAGGATCTGGAGAACTACAGGTCTGTGAATATGATCTTGGTGCCAGGAAATGGTATGGAGCAGATCATCTTGAGTGCCATCATGCAGCATGTACAGATCAACCTCACAATTAGGCGAAATCAGCATGGGTTTATGAAAGGCAGGTCCTCCTTCAATAACCTGATCTCTTTCTATGAACAGGTGATCCACTTAGTGGATGAGGAAAGGGCTGTGGACATTGTCTACCTAGATTTTAGTAAAACCTTTGACACTATTTCCCACAGCATTCTCCCAGAGAAACTGGCTGCTCATGACTTGGATGGGCATATACTTCGCTGGATAAAAAAACTGGCTGGATGGCTGGAACCAAAGATTGATGGTGAATGGAGTTCAATCCAGTCAGCAGCCAGTCACAAGTGATGTTGCCCACAGCTCAGTATTGAGGCCATTTCTTTATCAATGATCTGGATGAGGGGATCATAACTGAACTCTCAGTAAGTCTGGAAATGATGGCAAGTTATGTGGGAGTGTTGATCTGCTTGAGGGTAGGAAGGCTCTACAGAGGGATCTGGACAGGCTGGATAAGTGGGCTGAGGCTGATTGCATGAGCTTGGGAAAGGTCAAGTGCCAGGTCCAGCACTTGGGCCACAACAACCCCTGTAACTTTGGGGAAGAGTTTCTGGAAAGCTGCCCAGCGGAAAAGAACCTGGGGTGTTGCTCAACACCAGATTGAATATGAGCCATCAGTGAGTCCAGTTGGCCAAGAAGGCTAATAGCATGCCAGCTTGTATCAACAACAGTGTGGCCAGCAGGAGTAGGGAAGCGATTGTCCCCTTGAATTCAGCACTGGTGAGGCTGCACCTTGAATACTGTGTTCATTTTGGGCCCCTCATTCCAAAAAAGGCATTGAGGTGCTGGAGCCTGTTGTGGAGTGATGAAGCTGGTGACTGTTCTAGAGCTCAAGTCCTGTGAGGAGTGGCTGAGGGAACTGGGGTTGATTAGCCTGGAGAAAAGGAGACAGAAAGGACACCTCATCACTCACTACAACTACCTGAAAGGAGGTTGTAGCAAGGTGGAAGACAGTCTTTTTCGTAACAAGCAATAGGACAAGAGGAAATAGCCTCAAGTTGCACAAGGAAGGTGTCAGTTAGATACTAAGAAAAATTTCTTTACAGAGAGGGTTGTTAAGCATTGGAACAGGCTGCTAAGGGAAGTGTTTGAGCCACTATCCCTGAAAGTTTTTAAAAGATGTGTAGATGTGGCTCTAAATGACTTGTCAGAGCTGGGTTAATGGTTGGACTTGATAATCTTTTTCAACCTAAATTATTCTCTGCTTCTAGTGGAGGGGTAGGGATGTGCTTCACTTGTACTGCCAGCTGCGTTTTCGGGCAAAAAGAAAAGGGAGATGCAGTCTAAATGCACCTGCAACGTGCCAGGCAATAGCTTCACTGGGACCCGAGCAGCTGTCATGCCTCAAGATGTAACAAATACAATGTTAACAGGGCTGACTTTCATCTAACTGAGTAAATCATTGAACCTGAAGTTCTTTTTCCCATTTACAGAAAGCAAAGCAGCTTCCACAAACCCCAGCATCCAGCCAGTTACCAGTCTCAGCAGAAAACTTTTATCTTTCCAGCCTTCCTTTCACTCATATTGACTTTATGATTGAATGCTTTGCCAGTTTCAGAGTATACTGTAATTGGCTGTGGCCGTTATCAGTACTGTACACTTTATTTACATAGTAGGGTACAATTTCAACGAAAGCTGCTAGCTTGCATTCTTTTATTTAACAAAAACCACTTTTTTTTTCTTCTTCAGCTGAAGGAAATTGTCTGGATTGTGGTATTTTAAAGCACAGTACTACTTTTTTATTGCATATGCCACAATTCCTTGTTTTTTCTTATAACTGTGGAAGTATCACTAAACATGACTTTAAAATATTTTGAGGTTCTCTGATCTATGCCTTTTGCCATCTTAGATAAGACTAATATATCTGAACTAATAGATCAAGGAAATCTATTTAATTATTTTAAATGTTCAATGCATATTTCCTGAACAACTACAAGGTCCTATGAAGAAATGCCCCATTTAAAAAAAAATATGAAAGATATGTCTACATTGTCCAGAAAACTAACAATAAAAGGGGTTGGTATAGGTTTTTGAGTGAAAACCTGATGGTATATCTGGAATCTAAAGCAGTTATATGTACTCAGAATGTTTATGGAGTGGAAGAATAATACACTGATGTCTTATCTAAACAGTCAAATTCTGGCCAGCTCCTACCTTTCAGCTTCTGTTTCACAGCTATGTGATAGCACATATTATTTAAGTTTCTCTTCTAAAGTGTATAGCAGCTGTGCATGAATGTGAGTGTTCTTCCATATATTGTTACAGTTGAGTGTAGTTCTCAGCTTGTTGGGCATCTTTATGCTATACTTGTCCTCAGAGAGTACCTAAATCATACCAAATTTTCTTTCTGTTTTCCTCAAATCCCTTAAAAATTACATATTATTTCTTACAGTAGGGAGCCAGACCACATCATGATGGTATTCATTTCTCTAGATAGTGTTTAGCTTAAGGTGGAGGTGTTTAGGTTGATAATTTGAAGACTCCTGTGGGCGCTTATGGTGCTGTAGAGATAGCACATATGTGGCTAAGTCAGAGAGACCACTAAAAACTGCTGCTATGCCCTACAGGGACGTGCACACTGTTACTATGTCTATTATAGCAGGTGCAGCTTGGGCAGTTCATGAATTCAAGGCTGAACATGGAACATGATTATCCATAGTGTTTAATTGCAATTCAACAACCTGCCAAAGATTTGGCATATGTTAGCTAACATCCTTTGAGAAAACATTGGGACTCCTTTTAAGGTATAGCATAATACAGGGAATGTTCCTAACACATAGAGCAGAAAAGTGCATCCTCTCCGTAGGAAAATAAAAAAAAAAAAACCACTTGAATGGACAAAATTTGTATATGTAATTTGCTCTCAGAGCTGTGTTAGATATCCACATCTACTCCACGGGAATGAAGGTGAGCACACAACACTGCAGAAGTGCACAGAGCTACTGTGATGATGAAGCCGTTTGTTTCCACTCCCAGAGACAACTCAGCGATATCTACACTGCTATTAGAGAGCTCATGAATATGAAAGAAATTTTTGTTGTGTTTTGTTGTGCAGTTTCCCAAGCAAAAAATGATACACACCCCTAGCAGCCTACAATTTTCCTGTCATGCACGTCTAGAAGTGAGGTTAGCATCTACTTTTATGCCTCATTGATTAACCATCTGGATACTTGGGTCCTACTCTAGCAACTCAAACTCAGGTTTGAGTCCAGGAAGACTCAAACTCTCATTTCCTTTTCTTATAGGATTACTATTTCTTTCACATTTTACCTGGCAAGACGCAATTTCTTAGCTTCCCTACAGAGGAGAGTTTTAAAAGAAATAGAAATCTGCACTGTTATTTTCAGAGGGACAAATGTACAAATCAAGCAAGTTAAAGATAGCGTCATATTTAAAGATTAAAAGTAAAGAGTGTCTTGTCACTAAAGTACATTTGCCTTCCCAACTCTTTCATGACAGTACAGAGAAGCAGACTGATAATTAACATGCTCAGTCCGCTACTGTTTTCAGACCTGGGCTGAACTGAACATCTCCTGCCTATCCTATCCATTATGTATGGCTTATGCTGTTCTCCAGATGGATTTCCCGTAGAAAACTATGTGTGCATATATACGTTATATTTAAGCCTTCTTCTGCTTAATCACACTGCGTACCAGGAATGTGTAAAAAAACCCCAAATCATTAACTAAATCCATATCTAGGCAATTACACAAAAAGTTATGTGATTTTAGTGATGCTAAGCAGCAGCACCTTAAAGGGTTTTTACAGATACCTTCACAACTTTTGTAACATTTGGCTTAAAAATTGTCTGTCATTCTTTCTCCCTTATTTCCTTAACTTCAAGCCCTGACACGAGCAGGAAGTGCTTAGGTTATTGCCCTTTGCATAAGCTCCTCATGCTTCATTTGGAAAAGCGTTGGCAAGTTTATTTCAAGTCCAAGGCAAAATACACACACAGAGTGTGCTGAAAAGCTACATCCTGAAAAAGTCAGATTCAGAACATAAATCTAGATGTGTGTTGACACAAAGTCAATTCTTACCCTAAAAATAAACCGTTTGGCTCAAGTTAAGTTATGAAATATAACACAAGTTTTTCTAAACTCACTATCACATCAGTTTGCTCACAAGCTTTAGACAGGACATGGAAACACACAACAGATGATGAATATACACATACTCTTCTCTGCACTGCTTTCTTAATAGATCATTGCAGTGATCTACATAGTCAAAATAAGTCAGTTTTTGTGGGTGCTGCTGCCATGTCAGTATCAACTGCTGGAGAGAAATACTCTGGTAATTTAGAAGAGTTGTAGCTGTAGAAGCAAAATTATTTTACTGGTCCTTATGAAAGCTTTCCTAAGACTTCAGCAGCTTTGCTTTCTCAGTATCTATCTCATCCATCCCTCTTATTTTTCCTTTTACTCCCCCTTTTTATTAGCTAATGTTCATATTTTCATATCACTCACCTAACTGAGAATCTTGTCTGTGGTTCCAGCTGGGAGATTGTTTTAAGAAGAAATGAATAAATTTCTTTACTCTCTACTTTTCCATCCTGAAGATGGGGGGAAGGGTTGGAAAGAATAAATAATGTTTTCCTATACTGTTCCATTCAAACCAAACACCCCTTTAGTGCTGCTCTTGACTTCTCGCTGTTTAACTTCATTCTAGATAACTTTCTCCTTGATCCCTTCCCATCTGCTTTTTGCCCTCTCTGCTTCATCAAACTACCCTATTACTCTTTAAAACATTTGATTGCCTTGTTTTTTCATCCATTTTCAATTATAGGAATCTGTATTCTCCTCTGTATTTTACTGAGGCTTTCTGCTCAGGAGTTGCCACTGACCCTTTGTTTAGCCTAAATCCTTTCAATGATGGTTTTGTCTTTTGCTTTTTACACTCCTTGATTGTGGGATTCACTTCTATCAGACATCAGAACTGTAAAGTCAGAACAGCTCTTTGGGGAAAAAAACCCCAAACAACGAACTTTTATGTTTAATATTAAGACTCACTTCTTAATTTCAAGCTCAGAACTGGTCTAGGGTTTTATTTGAGGTTTTTTTAATTTAAAGTATTTCGAGATACTTTGTATAAATTCAATTCATAGCATTATTGTAAGGTGAATTTCATCTCTTCTAAAGCCAAAAATGCAGATTTTGCTTGATCTGATGCTATAATGCATATTTATCCATCTTTGCATGGAATCTTAATAAATACAACTTGTCTCAGAGATACAGGAAGAATCAGCCATCTTGGATATATCTGTCTGATGATTCATAGAAGGGTATAAATTAGACACAGAACTGTCAATTAGGTCACTGAATTCATCACAGAGCCAGTGAAAACAATTCATTATAATCCATTTTTATTTCCTTCCAATTTCCAATCCAGTTTGAAATGGCACAGGGACTGATGAATCTGGAACTTTCTTTTGGCTCAGTCATTCTTTCCTGACTCCTATTGGCTTGAGCCTTTCACAAAAAGTAAACTCATCAAAATCACTTTTGATCACGTTTACAGGATGGCAGAGTTAACTTAAGTCAATCAATGGCCTAATGCTCTAACACTTACAGGAATTTTACATACACAAACATCTGTAACGACACACAGTCCTGCACTAATACATAAGGTATTATTCTGTCTTAATTTGTAATTGCTCTTAATTACAGACTATTCGAGTAAATACTTTTGAGCACATATTTATACGTAAAGGAAGAGTCTCATGTAAACCACATATCAGATTGCCTATGTCCTCATCTGGCTCTCACTGTTTTCAATATCCATACAACCCACCATCATTCAGCTAAGCTATGTTTTCATCTTTTTTCATCTGTCACTGAACATTCGCTTCACATCTATATATTAGATTACACATCAGTGTAATCTAACCTAATAAATTCTAAGTAGATAAATGTAAAGTGAGGTACACGGGAGACAACAGTCTTAACCTTACCTACAGAATGATGGCCTCTGAGATAGCTATTACTACTAAGGAAATACATCCCGAGTTATTATAAATGGTTCTATGAAAATACCAGCTTAAGGTTCAGTAGCAATCAAAAAAGCAAATGAAATGGTAGGAGTTATTGGGAAAGAAATACAGAAAAAAACAGAGAGCATTATTATGCCACTGTATAAATCCATTGAGTCCTTTTGTCTTGAATACTGTGTGCTACATGAGTCCCCTATCTTAAAAAGAATATAACTCAACCAGCAAATGGAGAAAAGGAATGAGGATGAAACAAATGTGGGATTCTTCAGCCTGGAAAACAGGTTACTGAAGGAAAATACAATAAAAGTCTGCAAAATCATGAACAGCATGAAGAAGAAAAACTCGGAATGATTTTTCATTTTCTCTTCCG
>NW_010395706.1:0-27968 GCF_000710305.1 Buceros rhinoceros silvestris | reverse complement strand
TTCCGATGTAAGGTCTGACAAACATTAAACAAAACTAGCTCAGGAGGCTGGAGCAAAAGAGTTCTTCGTAGTATGGCTAATTAAACTTCAGAACTGTATTCCACCAGACATTGTGTATGCTAAACATTCACAGGAGTTCAATAAGAGAGCAGACAAATCCATGCTTGGGGAAGGAGGAGGGAAGAAAACCCAGCTTCAAGAGCTATCAAATATTAAGATACCTTCTCTGGCTCAAAAAATCCTTCAGTAGTAATTGATGGGAGCTGGGGAATAAATTTAAGAAGCTTACCCCTGCTCTTGCTATAGTAGGAGACAAGAAAATTGCCTAAGATAGACCTTTGAATCTGAATCAAAATATGGCTGTTATGTTTTGATTTTAACCATTTATTTTCCTTGTTTTAGAATTTATATATTTTTTGGCATATTTTTCTATTGGAGTTTTTCCTAGCATTGAAATTATGTATTGCATCATTACAATTTGTCAAGTGGGATTTCTCCACAGTCCCTTAATATCTAATTCCCACTAAATCTAATGGGGCTAGCCATCTGATCTGCTGTATTTGAAAATCCCAGTTGGCATCTTTGTGCAACTTGGATAAATAACATTTAAAAAGTTGGCCATTGCTATTTTGTGATATCCTTATTTGGTCTGTCTGCAATTTGCAGGCAAAGGTATTATTAAAGACATGTAATTCAAGGTGCAAACATATTAACAGTTTAAGTATAGAGCTGTGAAAGGTTAAACCAGTCTCACAAAGATGCTGTAGTTAGCTAAATAGTTAATAAAAAGAAGAATTTGCTTCTGGTGACCTCCATTTAGTAATCACACTATGTAAGAAGGAAGCCACATTGCTCATAACTTGCAGGAAAAACTGTCACATGTTGGTGGTTTCCAGCCTAACTTCGAATGTATACAAAAAGATCTCTTTTGAGCTAGCCGTCTAGATTCCCTCTACGATTATTAGGAGAAATGTATCCTTACAAGTTTTTTGAAATGATTCTTCTTTAGACACGTGGATTGTGAAGAATCACGTGTTGTAAATGTCCATTTCTGTCTACAAATGATGAATGAATTCTGCACCATTGCTCAAAAATAAGTTAAATGAGTCTGCAACACTCTCTCCTAGTGAACTACAACACTCTTTGCACGCAATTGAAGCTACTTACATTGGCCATAAATGGTAAGAAAGTACCTTAAGTTATTGTTTTTCAGTCTATGAATTGCAGTCTCTTGGGGGGTTGAAGAAGGGTCAGTAAGACCTGACAGTTATTATAAATAGCTTGCCATAGACCAGTTCATTCAGGACAGCAGGATGGAAATTGATTGCAATTCCTGAAAACATGCATCTCTTGCTCTTTCCACAGGATTATCAATATTTTGCGGCCAACCCATTGTGCAGAAGGGTAGATGGATACAGGTAAATCAAGACAAATTCTGAAAGAAATGGAAAAACCCCTGCTTTAGATTGGTCATTATTTACTTTTTCTAGGAAGAAATCTCCAAATATTTAACATAGCTAAGTTATCCAGTCGAATTTCTCTTTTTGGTGATAGAAATAGGATCAACATAACTCCAAATCATATTTTAAGTGACATTATAGTATTCTCCACTCTCCAGGACTCCCATTCTTGGCAGGCCCCGGCCTCCCCATGCCTGGGTCTGTGATGTCCGGAGGTAGAGCAGCGACTCTTCCACGGGCACCCCCTTGCTGTGGGGAAGGAGCTTGCGTGCCCTTGTGAGGTTGAGAGCTGTGCTGGTGGTGGCATGTGCCTCCGGTGGGGTCTCCCAGGCCAGACAGGTCTCAGCTGAAGGGTCAGACAAAGTGTGTCCATGGGCAGGATGGGCTCACTAGCCTTCGGGCAACCATCCTAGGAGAAGGACAACTCTGACTCCAAACCCGGGCAGATGGAGCTCGTTTAGCCTTGTAAGGCATCCATCATCTCAGAGAAGGACACTCTAACCAAACCTACGACCCGAGGACTTCGCTGTCACCGCCCAAGCTCGCTAGGCCCTGGCAGATGAACCTCAGGTGTAAAGGTGGAGCCAGTTCCGCGCACGCTGCACCTCACCTAAAAAATCCACCGCGCAGACCCAAAGGGTGCACTCATCGCTTGCAGTGAGCGTGGGAAAAGCCCTTCCCAGATCTTTGTTCACAAAGCCAAACCATGATGATGATGATGATGATAGTATTCTCTATGAAGAGTCATTTCTCTTCTCTCTTTTTTTGGATTTGCTTTGTTACTTCATTTGGAGTTTTAGTTTGGGGCTTTTTGTTTGGCTTGTTGGTTTGGGTTTTGTTTTTTTTTTTTTTCCTCCCTGAGTTACAAATTCACTGCGCTAGGAAAAATCTTCTATCTCCAGGGCATCATATTGCTTAATCTGGTTAACTGCAGTCAGGGCCTAGACTCACTGAGCAATATTTAATAGTTTTGTTTCTGTGAAAAAACAAGAGCAAACTGGTTACACAGTATAGCAGAGAGGCCTCTAAAATGTGATATTATTGCAAATAAGCTATTTCTATATTAACCTCTTTCAGACATGTCCAAATGATTTTGTCATTGTTCCAAATAGAATTAATTGCTATGTTTCTATGAAAACTCTGCTAGTTCTCATGGTTTCTGTTGACTTGATAATAACTGCCGTTGAAATGTCTTAGGAAAAACTGTCCTTAGTAGCCAAATGGGAATTTAGTATGCAATGGCTTGATATGTAACAATGGCTGAAGAACAATTACGACATAGCATTACTCTCAGCAAACAAAAAGGAGACAACATAATAAAATTCAGAATGGGTTTCTAAGTGGCCTGCCTTAACTCTGAAATAAATTTTGGCTATGTTGGATTCTTATGTGTCAAGAGTCTGAACCCCCTTTAAATTTAACAGCAATTGTTAAAGGCCAATTATTGCACCTGTTTTAGACAAAAAAAAATTTGAATTACAATATTTTTTTCCTCTTCTCAATCCACTTCCACCTGCATAACTCCTTTGTTATTGCTCTACACTGTCACAGCATGACATTAACTCTGAGCAGGAAGTGTCATCAGAATTGTGGATATGTAACTCTTCAAAGGGTCTTTGATGCCAGGAAAGTCCAACCCACTCGATACTGTTCCCAGAGATAGAAAGGAACAACACTCCATTCCATCTCATTCCCTACATGGCAAGGAAAATGACCTAGGCTTTAAGGTTGAATCCATAAATCAGGGACTTTAGGGCTAGATCCAGCAGAAAATGGAAGCTTTTCTGAGTTACGTGATTTAGCCCCCGGTTTTAGTCACCTAACTTACATTGTTGTCTGTAGAAAATGAGCCTGATAATATACCTCTTCTATACGCAGCCCTACAGCTGTAGACTGTCATAGACACAAACCCACAATCTCATACTTGCCTTTAGTTTGACAGAGGTATAGAAAGGGCAGATATGTGTGGTAGCTCTCATTTTGGTCCTTTTTCCGAGAAAGTTTGTGTTTCATGGCCTGGGGATTCATCCCTCTTGGCTCGCCTGTAGCTGGACTCCAGGAGCTGTTTCCAACATCAGGCCCTGGTCTCTGGAATATGCTGGAATAAAATCTTCATCATACTTGGCCTGTAAGCTATTTAAAAGAAAGCGAGGAAGAAAGAGGGAAATCCAGGGCATATTTGGGGAAGCTTTGTCCTCAGATTCCCTATTTTTTGTGTGTATTTTGTTTGGTTTAGTTTTTTTTTAAATTTCCCCTCAGTAGTGTTATCTTAATAACATTTTACTTCATTATTTTACTATTCCTTCCTTCCTGCATATGAAATTACTGAGGCATGTGGTAGGTTGCGGAATGCAAGGAGTTATTCTGATCAGTACTGAATGCTGAAGTTACCTAAGGCTTCTGATAAGAATACCAAGCGATGATTTCGTTTTCATTGTGAATGCAGCAGCATTGGAATTACTGATCTCCTTGCCTAACCCAGACTTATTCAGAGAAAAAAAATTGTAGTCTGTCTCTTCTAATGAGAGAGCAGAATGCTGTCCACATCATACAGTAATCCTTTTTAAAGCAGGGACACTGTGTATAATTTTCTACATAAATGGAAAAAAAGTAATCTTATCTACTGCATATCCCCCTTTCAGTGTTTTGCTGGTTTAGTCAGACTAAAGCTGTTGACAGAAATTTCTCCACTCAGATGAGAAGCAAAGACGAGAAGAGGCATTGCAATGGTGATGGAAAAGCTTTATATAATGAGACAAATCCCAGAACCTCTAGGGAGCTCGTTCAGCATGGAAACCATTTCATGTTTCTTTCATTATGGGAATGACATTCTAGCTATTAAAAGTACAGAAATGAGATTGTCCATGCAGTTATTTTAATAGGACGATTCTGAGTGCATCGCCATTTTGTTTTGAGAGCAATAGCATGCAAGCCTGGTTCTGAGCTGCACCACGATTCAAACAATTCCAATCTATCACTGGATTGCGGCCTTAAAACCCCTGATTGTACAAACCAGTCAAGGCACCATAACATGAAGACCACAGAGCTGCCAAACTATTATTCAGGAGTCCATTTAGCTTCATAAACTTTTTCCAATTCCCTGACACCTTAAACAAGATATGACAGGCATTTATATTGTAGAGTATACAAGAAAGATCACTTACTGGGTGAAAAAAACCCTTATCTAGTGGCTTTACCAATGAGGAGAGAAAAGACAAAGTAATGGAAAAACAGGAACCACTTTGCAATACTTTGTATTATTTTTTG
The DNA here is from genome assembly GCF_000710305.1 of Buceros rhinoceros silvestris. Taxonomy (NCBI): domain Eukaryota; kingdom Metazoa; phylum Chordata; class Aves; order Bucerotiformes; family Bucerotidae; genus Buceros; species Buceros rhinoceros. The sequence goes on along the minus strand of NW_010395706.1, from coordinate 23,241 downwards.
AAGTGCACCGGTAAGGTTGTAACTCCTGTGATCTTTGTGAAGATGTGTTTGTTTTCTAAGTTCAGTTATATGCAAGGAGGGAGGTTGCCTATCAAAGATACAGAAAGTGAACCATGCTGCAATACAGTCAAGGCAAATACACAGTTTTATCTTCTGAAAAGCCAATTTTTATTTTTGGCAGAGTGAAGATTTTTGTTTTCTTTTCTGTCCTGGGTCTTTTTAGCTCTAATAAAAGATGTTCTCACTACACACTCTGACGTGCAATGTCATATATACTGACATGTCATCCTGTGTGAACGGAGGGTATTAGCTAATTTTTGGGAGAAATACTTAAGAATAAAAGCCCTGAAGCTCAAGACAAAACTATGCTTGGCTTTAAATATCTATTTTCTATACAGTAATTACCCTATGTAAGCTGAGCCATCCTAACTGAAAGACACCCTGAGGCGAGTTTAAAATACAGGGTTGTAGTTTATAGAAGTGGACAAAATTTTTCAAAAATAGACCATTAAGAAGTCTCCCCAAGTATTGACTTGAATAGCACAGGCTGATCACACGGGAGAGCATGCTGATATGAAGAGAGACAAGTATACTTTCAAGGGACTGAGATTTGAAATATTGATTCAGTCACATTAATTGAATTTTTGCCTTGAGAAGTGATTACAAAAATGTTTCTCCAATATTAATTTGTATCTGCTTTGGATAAGATTAACATTAATTTCTTCGCCAGTCCCCATTACTCTTTTATTATTCATTAGCATCTCCCTTTGCATGTGTAAGAGACCTTGATGAAGCATGTTTATTCATAGACTAACCTTTTTAAATAATTCTAACAGCTCTCTAACAGAAACCTTCCTGGCATGCTGAATATCTTGTCTTTGTTTCATTATTCAATCCTTGTGCTCTATCCTCCACTTGAGATGCTGAACATGAATCATACTGCTCTTCCTACTGCTCTCTTCCTCCCACTGAAATGTCCTCTGCAGCCTGATCCCACACGGTAGCTCTGTTCACAAAATACTGCAGCAAATTGCCTCCTGATAGAACCTAGGACAGTATAATTTCCACAGAGCTTGAAAGCAATTATTGATTTATGTTGTCCTTAGTTCATCGCATATTTGTTATCATGTTTTAGTTCGTTGTTCATTTCCCTCTCATTAGAATATTTGGTGTGAGCTAGTCTTTGTTGAGAGCTCTAGAGGCAATATTTTATATTTGCTTTGTATTTACAAACTTGTGACTGTTTTTTTCAAGCAGACAATAGGCAAAGAAAGAGGGGGAACATAAACAGAAGGAATAAATCAATCAATCAATTTTGCAAAATCTATACAGTTATCTCCAGCACTTGCTAGGTTTTAATGAATATGCTCTTCAAAATTCACTACAAAAACTTTATTTTAAAATCAGCGTGTATACATGCATTCACATTTCTGATAAACCCTGCTTCCACAGCAATAATATGTACTTGCCTCCAGCAAAATGCTGTCATCCTTTGCATTGTCTTTTTATATTTATCTTGCTATAATACCCAAAGGTGCTCATAAAGAAGGTCTTACAAATGCAAAGATTTGCTTCCTGCTCTAAAGAGCTTACAAATTTTAATTTTCCACATTAAAAATGAATTAGTGGATTATTTCTTTCCCTTTCCAATTAGGTTTAGGAATAACTCTGGAAAAAAAATTACGTTGACAGTGTGCTCAATTTCTATTAGTTTTTATCTGGAAAACTAATATATTTCATGGAAGAGAAAGAATATGCATTTATGTAAACTCTAAGGTTTTTTGCAGTCAAGCAGTGAAATTAGATGTTAAAATAGCCACAACTGAAATACCTCTTACATTATTAAAAAAAAAAAAAATTAGATTTTTATATACATTGTTCAAAAATGCTTGATTTGTTTGTTTGTTTGGTTTGATTTGGTTTGTTTGTTTTATGGGGAAAAGAAAGCTTTGTAAGCCTAATAATCTTTTTTTTGTTTGTTTTTGAGAGGTTAGAATGATTTGGCACCCTGAAAGAAGATTCAGTATTTGAAAATTATATTCCAAGTGTCTAAGTGGCAGGCAAATGAGAAAAGAGTTAGCATTTCAAAATTGAAATATCTTGAAAGATTTACTTTAATTTAAAAAAAAAAAATTGCAAAATGGAAGAAAATTCTTTTGGGGTGGGTGATTTGTGGGACAATACACACAGAGCTCAGGGAACATACTATATTCTCTCTTTCACTAGGCTCGTATTATCTCAACATGCAGAAATTTATATTCCTGATTCCCATCAGAGATAATATAAACAGTAACTTTAACTACTAACCTCCCACAGACTCCAAAACACACTCAGTCTTCCCACTGTCTCTACACACCATGTCACCCAGCAGAGACAAATGAGTAAACCTATGCATTTTGTAATTTAAAAAGTGAAATAAATGAAAACTTAACTGAACAGACAGAAAGCAAAAGCGCTTGCCTTGGCTAATGAATTGAGCCATACTCAGCTCATCCTTAAATGCAGTTGTTTCTGACACAGCTTTTCCACCAGTTTAAATATGCTGACTTCTGAAGAAAGAATTCACAAATTTCATTAGGCTATTTATTTTATTTGCTGTCTACATTCAATTGAGGACTGAAAGGGGCTTCTACCAGGGGAAAAAAAAAAAAGGACTAAAATGGAGAAATTACTATTAATACCGAGAGTAGTCCTGTGTAATCCTCTGATAAAACAAGTACTTCACCCATTCTCTACTTACCCTAAGGCATGGGTATTTAAAATCTGTCTTTATTAATGCACTACCTGACAGCTGTGATGCCTCTGGTAAGACATTTGAAACCTGTAGGGTTAAATGCAGGGCATCTTTTGTGTTGGGAAAGGTGAGAGAAAAAGGGCTTGGTCTGTAAAAACGGAGTTTTTCTGAACCCTTCATGGCCTGAGTGGAAGGCCACAGTCCTTATGGTGTTTGTAGATGGCCTCTGCCTGCTTAATCACCCGCTGCAGAATTTACATTTTGCCATTCTGAACTATGGATTTCTTGCAACAATTACTTAGAGCTACTGACAGTCGATTTAACTTTCCTCTATTATTTTTTCCATTGCCAGAAGTGGCTTTTCCTGGGTAGTATGTATATACGTTGACTTTTCACAGACTTCCTCAGACTACAACCATTTTGTTTTATTTTTGGAGTTTATGGCTCTTCAGTGTGGGACTGGATTTATGTCTCAAGCAAGGAGAGCTCACAGCATATAAAGCAGGTGTTCTTGGCTACTGTGCAGATTTCTGAGATGGGGTTTGTAGGCAGTTGTTTCCTTTGCTGGCTTGCAGAGTTTCAACTTACAAGCCTTTAGCTTGTAAATCACACATTCCTGAGGATTCTTATGGACAAAGGTATACTAAAGAATTAACGTTAATTCTAACCTTTCCTTTTATGAATAGAAGTCAGGCATATAGTAGTAAATTTTCAAAGCTTTGTGTAGGATTTTCAGCAGCAAGACTCACATTAAATTCAATAGGCCATATGTTCTACTGGCTTGCAGGCTGCAGAGGTTAGTTTCATGATGTAACTTATTGCAAAAATTGCTTCAACAGCTCCATCTTTCGAGGAAAGGCACTGATTTTAGATTCAGGAAACCTGAGTAAAGTCCCCAGCTAATCCACATTCTTGTCTCATCTTACATTATGTCTTCAATGAACACAACATTTTTAATGCCCTTACTTCACAGTCTTCTGTCCTTACACGTGAGAATGAAACAGCACAGCTATAACAATAGAAGCCACAACAATGTGGTAGTGTTCAAGTAGATATAGACTACAAATGTCAGAGGCATTGTATCTAAAATCTTGTGAAATATTATATAAGAATGTGTAATGACATTATTGTTGCTTGATTAATAGTATCACCAGTGTTGTTTCATAAATCTTTGAACACTACCATATCTGCAGGTAGAAAATGGGGACAGGGATCAGGCTGTTTCTATGAAAGGTACTTCAGGACTAAGATCCAAGCCAAACTTTTTTTTTTTTCCTTTCTTTTTTATTTTTTTTTCTAATCACATAATATGTGTCTATTGATCATTAAATATTGCAACCATAAAATAATAGAATCAGAGAATCATCTGGTTGGAAGAGACTTTTAAGATGATCGAGTCCAACCTTTCACTCTGCACTGCCAATGTCCCTAAACCATGTCCCTCAGTGCCACATCTACGTGTCTTTTAAACATTTCCAGGGATGGGGACTATGCTGAGAAAGGCATTATTCTCCCCTCTAGTGGACCAAGGAGTACCGTGGAGTACTGAAAAGTATGATAAAATATGATAAAGTATGATAAATCAGACCTATCTGTGTCTGTTGAGAAAAAATTCTTCCTCATAAGGTTGTCTTCATATTTATAATTGCCATCTAGAAGCAGATGTTGAAAAATGTCTAAGCCACCTTAGCCTGTCTTTGTTACGGATATAAAAGACAATGTGACAAAAAATCCTACCATGGCCTCATACCAATTAATAACAGAAGTAATTGGATTTTCCACTGGATAATCAGTGGATGGATGCCCTCATTCATGTATGAAGGAATCTTCTTACTGACTTCACAGGTTGGCACAGAAAGGTAAGATGGAACTTGCATGAAACAGAGAAAAGAAGGTCAGTAGGCTGAAGAAATACTTTGCTTCCACCTGCATCTCCATGAATCTCAAGGAGAAAAAAACAGCACAGGTTTGAGCAGTGGTGTCAGGACTGTCCAGATCATGAAACCTTTGTACTGTAAAACATTGCAGAAAAGGAAATTCAGGAGTAAACAAACACAAAACAACAAACCACACCCAACACTGCAACAAACAAAAGCCAGATCCCTTACCTTATATTAAGTATGAATGGGAAGGCCATTCATTCAAGTCTGAATCCAGACTGTCAGAATGAGGATTACAAGTAATATTTTCTTGTTTCATCTGCTGGGCAGTTTCTTGCTGTCGTAAAAAAGAATGCAGAGGCTATTGTAAACAAGATTACAGCTGCCTGCACCACCCAGTTGAGTGAACAACAGCTTTGATCTATTAGGCTTTGCCTTGGGAGAGGGATAAAAGGGAGATGGGTGCCTCCACTTAAATTAAAAGCAAACTTATTTTTGGAATGGAGAACAACAAAAGTCAATGGCCTTGAACAATTTCAAGAAGAAAAGACCAAATTAGGTTTGGGATCTGTGCATATAGAAGGTTCTTCTGTTGAAAAATAATGTATCGGTCAAGAGGAGAAGGAAGAAAGGAATAAGGGTTCAGAAAAAATGTCAGGGAGATCAGTGAGGTGGGGACTGCAGAACTGTGGAGACCTGCTTTGTTGTTCAGATGCTTACAGGAATATCAACTTGGAATATGCACTCCATGAGTCTGTTACAAAGCCAAACACTTTCTGACTTTAGAGGGAGCAGAGTGGGAGTACAGAGGGTATTCTTCAATCCCTGTGTGGTCTTAGAGGAACTTGGAGAACATAATAAAGTAATTTTTACTGAGGATATTTTACACTAAATTGCTATTTACACACTAATTCAAAGATGATGAAGGCATCTTTACAGAATGAGAAGGAGTTCCAGAGTTGTGTGCACCCTATATGGACTGTTGGGAATTAAACAAGAGGAACCAAGAGGTTTCACTGTCTTTTTCAAGACCTTTGTATACAATTGATTTCAAGGGTCATGTCGCATTACAGACTCTTTTAGGATATGTCTTAGCTAGCTGTAAGCCGGGGAATGTATATTTGGGAAGATCTTAAAGGAAGTAAGGAAGAAAGGAACACAGCACAGAAATAAAAATCTGTAATCAGCTACATTTGGTAGAAGTATTTAGGAGGAAAAGTTTTGTCAAACACATTTGCTGGATGTAAGGAAAAGAAAAGGCAATGGAATCTGATTGAAGTATGTGATCCTCACATCCACGGCAAGTGGATGCCTCTCCAAGAGTAGTATGGTTCTGAGGTCTTCCCAGAAGGCAGGAGAGGGGAGCACAATTGTTTAATAACAATGCAGGTCTGACAAAAAGAAACTGACAAGAATAATTGCTTCCCAAATAAAAGGGGTAGAAAGTCCCACCCTTATTTTGCCAGTGAAAACCAGATCTTCCCTGGGGACTGACAAAATGTTTTCTAAGATTCCAGGCCTGGCAATGTCTCAAGGCATGTGAGGTGTCTTCTTCAATGAGGGCTCTTTCCAGGATCTCTGAAGAGTCATTGCTGACATTTCCATCTTTCTTTCTCTCCTTACTTCACCGCTACTTCACTTCCCTTCCTACTTCCCCAAAAGAACGTAATCGAAATAAATGACAAATTAAATTCAGTAAATAGATACAATAAAACAAAACATTGTGTTATAATAAAAAAATGTTTCAGTAATCATCATCTTAACAATTTCATATACCTGAAATACGAGCAGGCATTCATTACAATGTGCTACCAGGCAAAAGACAATTTGGGACCAATAAACCAATAAAGAATGAAGTAAATGAAATTTTTGCCTCCCATAATTTTCCTTTTTCAAATAGGAATAACTTGGTTTGTCCTTACTGTTAAGGAAGCTAAACTTAATGAACAACACTCTAAATCAATTAATCCCTACTTATAATTATTTTACCTTTTTCTAAACGTTCTTGAATTTTTCAGCTTCTTTGTAAGAAAAGATGAATAGTATTAGGCTATACACATATACTCAGCACTGTCTAAAAAGACAAAATGTTATGTCTCATAGCTGTTGTGCAATAAATAGTAGATATGGATGAACAGGAAAGTTTGGATTTGGCCCACAAAAGAAATTATTGCATTATAAATTGAAAGAAAGAGCAGAGGAGGGAGAGGAAGAGGATAGGAAGTTTCTTCCCAGGACAAGATTGGGTGGCAATTTTCAGTCAGTAGAATACTTTAATGAACATGTTTTTATTCCTGAAAATAAGGGTTGGTAATGGAAATGCTGACAAACCTTTTGGTGTTCATAGGGTTGTAATATCCTGTTTAATGCAACCGAAATTGCAAGGTATGCTTTTTATCCTTTTCTGCTAAGAAGGCAATTACACAAGCATCTTGTTGAAGTAGTTTATAATATGATTAAACAGGCAACGTTAAATCAACTGGCGATTGAATCCTCAAGAGAGAATGTATTTCTGTTAAACTTGAGAGTTACTATACTTCTTTATATTTAAAAGCCCTTTAAGCAGGACACATGATGGCGTGATACCACTCATCCTAGGCTCAGGTTGAAAATGAAGGTGCTCAAAAATATAAATATTCTGGTTTTTCTGCTCCTGCTATCTTAATTTTAATGTTTACAGAATGTGATGAAAGCTGGCTGTATTTGCATTTTATTTAATCTTAGGGAAGACTAAACTTCACACATCTGGTGGAGGCAATCTTCTAAAGTGTTTGCTTATGTAAATTAAAAATAAGATTTCACCTGCTACATTTCAAAGCAATTTATTTGTTCTCACAACTGTAACTAACAAAGATTATATTTTTGAATCTATATAATTCAATTTGTACTTCCCTCTAATTCACCTCATATTAGTATTTTTTTTGTTTGCATCCACATAGTCCCATGTTCAGAAATAAAAATTAAAAAGAGTAGGTTTGCAAAAAAGGAAAAAAAAGAAAAGATAAGTAGAAATCTCCCATAAATAATGATTCTCAATCCTGTGTTCCTCCTCTGGACTAGAGACAGGATAAGCCACAAGCTTCAGAGAAGAAATTAGCTATAAAATTCTGTATTTTTGAAGATGTTCTTATTTCGGGATTACGATTCTGGTTCAAATATTTCTAGTTTATTAGTCTTCTTCTATGGCTGATACTGATGAAGGCTAAAATATTTAACTCCATTAATGTTTCATTATAAAGCTGTTCCTGTCACCTTGTCCTAATTGTTGTTTTCTCTTTTTGAATGTCCTTCAACTCATTAATGCGCTTGTTAATGCAATGTCCAGACCTCTAGGCAATGTTCCACATGAATAGCATTAGACTGTCTACACAGACTCTTCTTACTTTCCTGAGCTGTAAAATGAACATGCAACTTGAAATTTATTTAGCTTGATTTATTTATTTGCTGCTCAATTGTGTTACCGAGTTATATTCTTCTGTCCCCAGACTGCTAAATCAACGTAACTCCTTACCTTTCACAGCCTGTCTTGCCTAAATGTCACCTGGGCATTGCACTGTCTGCAGTTGATTTCCGCCTCTGAAATACTGAAGCTGTGCAGACCCAGGAAGTCTTCTGGGTAGCCTCTTAGAATCCACCTTGGTGCCCCATTATTTGTCATTTATCAAAAAACCCCACTTAATGTTCTCGGCCCCTTTTCAATCCACGTGTCAGTTTTCATACCCAAGCTTCTACAAATTAATCTGAGGAAGAGATTTTGCAAGAGATTTGAAAGCTTTACTAAAATCAAACTACAGAGCATCTGTCATTTCCCCTTCACTCACAAAGTTAAAAATTCTGTGCAATATAAAGCAAATAAAATGAGCCTGGTAAGATCTATTCTTTACAAATCAAGCTGCATATTGCTCATGGTTATCTTTTAGAAAAATTAATTAGACTAACAGGGCAGCTATTGCCAAGAGTCAAAATGGTATAAGTCTCCCGAGGACAGCTGTTTCTGTGAATTGCATCGCCAATTAAGAACGCAGGCACTATCAAATTTAAAGAACAGAAGGGATATGCCTTTCAAACTGAAAGGTTTGAAGAAGGTTCAAATAATAATGTCACTATAGATGTAGTGGTATGTGACCCTAAAGTTTCTGAACCTAAAAAAATCCAAATTCCTGACCTTGAAAAAAGTACAGAGTAAAATTCACTGCAACTCAGTTCACATGGATATAAAAGTGATGCTTTAGCCTACCTGAAAGTTGGTTTGTATACTTCTAATTATAAAGAAATCTTTGGAGCTGTCATTTTAGGCACCAGAGTCACTATGTTTGCCTTAAAGTTGCTGATGAACACTGTGGGATAGATAAGGGGGGGAAAGAGAAGGAAAAAGTTCATATTTATAGATCTTTAAAAATTTAAAGTTTTAGAAATGAAAAATGTCAAGCTCTTACCCAGCTCTAAGTTTGTCCTTACAAATGTCTGAAACCAGTGGGATTTGTACACATATCCATTGAATTTCCAATGAAATGAAATGGAGAAACGCGTCTCAGACTAGAATTAGGCCATAAATAGTAATATCAAAAAATCTGTCAGCCCATTTCTCCAGTTTCTCAGAGCCCCTCAGAATGACAACCCTGCCTTGCGGTGTACTCATTACTTGCTCAAATTTTGTGTCATGTGTGAACTTGATGTTGGTGAGCTTCATCCCATCAGCCACCTAATTGATGAAGATGTTAAACAACATTAGTCCTCCAATTGCCCCATGAGGATTGTTACACATATAGCCACTCTTCTGTTCAACACAAAGAAGTTAAAGACGCTATAAGAAATATTACTTTTGCAATCTAGCTCCCAAAGTTTACAATGACATTGTCAACCATACAGCATAAATGATAAGTCAGGAGACAATCAAAGGTTGAAAACCACAATGAAATAACAATCAGTATGACTAGATTCAAAGCTAAAGTGATTTACACATACAAAGTTAACGTTGTTTATAGGACTAGTTTCCTGATTTTAAGAAATTAATCAAACGTGTAAAGAAGTGGAAACATGAATCTTCATAGAATTCGGAGCTGTTATATATTTTTTATTTCATACCTTAATAAATGGTTTGCCCATCTGTGACAGTAATATTAAAGCAATTTACTAGAAGTGGGTTTTCCCCCTGTTTTAAAGTTTTATCCAAGCAGCAGCCCTTGGCTAATCCAAATGATCATAGCTCCATGATTATAGTAGCTTTTACAATTTACATTAGAAGTCTCACAAAGACAAAGTTTTAGATAGTTGTGGCATTTTAAAAGTTATAATAATCATCCATTCTTATACTGGCTGTGTATATAAAAAAGTGCTAATCATAATCCTAAAATACTACCACAGTAGAAAAATGTTATTGTGGAATCACTGCGGTGCTTAAAGAGGTGAAAAGGTTGTGTGTTAGCTCAGAAAAAGAACTAGTTTTCCAGGCATTTCAAAATCTGTGCCTCTCTGTAGTCAAATGCTAGGTAAGGTAATGGTTTGTGGTCTTCTCCCTAACTTTTTGAAAACAGTCTTGGGGCAAGCAAATCCCCCCATTTGCCTTTCTTACCTTCCAGCTCAAGCAGACTTCTTTCCGGCTCTTTTTTTTTGGTCCAGATGAAAGAACCAATTTTTTTTTTTTTTTTTCAGTTGCAAAGACGCAAAATCTGAAGATGGTACCTGAAGACTTACTACAACTTTAGCTGTTCACTTTCCCCTGGCAGAATGCTGTAAAATTGTGACATAAAATATCAGCTGTATCAGAAGCAGTCTGCTTTGGAAAATAAGTTTTCAAACGTCACAGAGTGTAAAGGCTGGTAATGCATAAACCAGCCTGCTTAACAGGTCAAGCAAGATCAGGATAGGAGAGTCTCCACCCAGAGGCGGCTCATCACATTTCCAATTGTAACCTACTTCATTCATGCATATATATGAAAAGTATTTCCTCACACTAAGCATGTTCCCATTAATGACAGTTTCCATTTTCTTCCTTTATATTAAATTAAAAAGTGAAAAAAGATAAGATTTAAAAGCTGAGCAGAAAGTGCCTGAACACCTGCATCATTCCACGGATAACTTTCTTGGGCTTTTTAGGTTTAATAATGCTTTGGTGAACAGTTAGCATATTCTACTAATCAACATAATTGAATATGATCACAAGCTTAGGTGAAAACATGAAAATATCTATATGCTTCCAGAAAAGCTGTATGGATGTTGCTCATAGTAGCTACATTTTTAGACTCTGATGTATTGGCAGAATATATCACTTGTCAAAATCCTGACTTTGGTAGGCTCTCAACTTTGATCTCTTTGATTTTGCATTAAGAGAAAGAAAATTCTACTCCCACAAAGGTTGTAGTTATTTTCAAATATGTCTATGTGATGCCTAATGTTTCTTTTCTACTTTGTCTTTTGGATGTTGACAAATTGCCAAGAATCATAACAGATGTTGCATATTGATGTCATACAGCCTTGTGGTTCTGTTTGATAATTTCATGTTACAGTGAAAATAAACTTTGCAGCTTTTCTCTTCTTTGAAAGACGGAAAGAATCACCTTTCCTCTTTCCTTGGGAAGAGGTTGGAGATCAACCTTGTCCATAACCTGCTAAACTAAACCATGAAGACCCATAATGGAGTTCTACACTCTGCCCACCTGAACAGAAGACTGTCTTTAATCTTCACGTGTTGAGTCAAAATATCAAACTGAGTCAAAATGCTTGCTTATAAATGAATTCTGACATATCAGAGGACAGACTCTCTCCCAAATACTGATTGAATTTCAGCCACAGAATTGCCAAGAGCCTGCCCAATGGGCTTTCCTGGGTTATCATGGGGAAGAGGGGGCTGGAGTTACAAGTGGCTTTTATTGGGGTCCCTTTTAGGCAAAAGGAAAAAGAGGTTGTATTTTCTGTTTGCTTTGGAAAGGTCAGAATTTTTTAAAGCTCTTTTGAAGTCTCTGGAAAGCAGGATTTCCCTATCCAGTACTTCTCAGCTGTTTTCCTTTCAGCATGCAAGACAGATTTCTCTACAGAAATGGAGGCAGTAGAACTTCTTACATGGAGATGTAGAAGAGTTACCTATGACTGTGTCCAGACATGTGTCTCCTTCTGTCAATCACCTTTTCTCTGGTTCCTTCTACAGTCTTTCATTCTCCAAGAAGATCATAATAGGAGTAACGGTATATATAGGAAAGTTTTTGAAACGCTCCATCTGAGGACTGGGAAAGAAGAAAGGCCTTTATCTAAAGATTAGTTAGCCCATTCAAAGAATACAGCATGCTGGGAGACTAGTTAGATGATTGCATTAATTGATTGGTGAAGTTTGCCTGAGATACACATTTTTCTTCTGCATTAGGCATTCCTTGCTAGTGGGCTTTATTTCTGTTTTAGTTGTCTTTATCAGGAGCATCCAACTCTAATATCCATCAAGAATTAGACTATGACATTGATATCAATGCCTGAAAAATCTGCTGTTGCTATGCAGCAGGTCTCCTCAAGCAGCTTTGGTCCCGGCTAGCTAACATTCTCTCAGAGAGCACTAACACATGGTTTGGTGGTAGCAGAAAAAAGCTGGAATATTCCTAAACAGGCAGTTTGGCTACAGCTACCACATTTCAGCACATGTGAAATGCAGCTGAATCACACAGACCTCAGCAGGGCCACAACTCTTGCCCTCAAAGTCAGCAAACAACCCCCAGAGTGCTTTATTTGTTAGCACAATAGACCCTGTGATCTTACAAGGTTCTTAGGGATGGGTGGGTGTGATGATGGAAACATCTGACTGTCAGAGAAAAGCATGGGCCAGGCTCTCCCTGGGACCAAGAGCTATGGAGATTGCCCATGAGTGTTCCCCATCAGAGCAGGAGTTGGCAGCCAGGGCCTGTCCCAAGACCCCGGCCCAGGAGCAGGGCAGCCCCAGACCCGGACGTCAGGCTCCTCCCCGGTAACGGGGACAGGCCAAGGCCAGGCTGGGACAGGGGCCTGCAGGTGGACCTGACTCTGTGGGGCCCATGGCCGGGCAGTACAGGTCCGTAGGAAGCTGGAGATTGGCCCTGCTGTCACATCACTGGGGCAAGGTCTGACGGCCCTTGGGGTAGACAAGGGGTCCTGCGCTGTGGCAGAAGCAGGAGAGCCCTCAGGGAGTGGGCAGGGGCAGACATGTTGGCTGTCTTCCTCGACCCTGGCACGTGCAACAGGATAGCACTATTAGAGTGTTATTCCTGCAAACATTCCTCATAATGTATGGAACTGAAATGTACAGGAAAAGCCACACTAAGACTGCTGACATTTTTGCACGGTTGTTCAGCCTTCTAGAAAAAAAGCTATTTGTTTTGAACATGAGTTCAAGTGAGCATAAGCATAAAGGACCCACAAGATACTAAAACTGTCTCTTTTCTCTTCTGTTAGCACCTGAAGGCCTCCATCCTGCATGGTTTCCAGAATGACAGTGAACGATAGCAAAATTAGCGTAAAACTGACCTTTCTTTATGCACATGCCTTAGATTTTGGTTGTCCGGCTGAATCAATAGCCTGTGCCAAAGGCAGCATTGTAAACTATTAATCATGGGCTACCATGACAGTGCAGCCATCTGAGGTCTTATGAAGTACCGCCATTCAAAACTAAGCAGCAGGCAACGTTTGTGAACTCTCCTTTTTTACTGCACTTCTTTTGATGGCCTGGTTCTGAAACGAATGTAACTTGTTTGACTCTATTTCTTGTTTAGATTGTATCAACATTTGATGAGTTGCATTTGAAATGTAAGCTATTCTAATCAAATTAGGACTGGCCTCTCAATTCAATTTCTTCCCTTCTTTTAAATAAACGTCACTCTTACAGCCAGGAAGGTGATGGCTCACATAGTCAGTAGCACTTCTGCTCTCATAAACACAAGCAGAGGTTTAGGCAGAGGTGTTAGACAAGGAGGCTTAGGGACCCTTTACAAGACCTTAGAAAATTGTAGCTTGTCCTCTCCTGTGTTAAAAAGACTATTTTTGAAATATGGATCCTTCTATATTTCCTACAGCTGTGACTTCGGTTCAAGGAGTTGATTAGATACTTATTTTTTTGACATTACATTCCAGCTAAGTACATGGATATGAATATATCTCCCTTGTCTCGAAAAAGTATATAAAATACCCATAAGTACTCTCAGGCACACTGACTTAAAATATTTTTTCCATGAGTATCCATGGCTGTGAATGTGGATTGTTCAGATGATTTTAAGCAGTCAATGTTAATAGAACATAATCCTGCAAAGTATTTTCAGAGTTTTTACATTGTATCTGCTTGCATATCAGAGTGAATAGTCACCAAAATCATACTGTGCCTTGACTGTAACTCAACATGTCAGACATTATCATTACAGCTAAATCATATCTAGGGAAATAATTTCTAAGGCAAAATCATCTTTTACACCTAGTACTGGAACAGCGTAAGAGCACGCAGAGCCCTTCACTCAAAGTGGTAACTTTTGGGTGAGGATAACAACTTGTTAAGCCACCTGAATTACAACACACTTGCTCACCTGAGCAAACTCAGCGTGGGTCAGACAGTAACACAGTAGGACTGGCTTCCTACCTATAGCAATACATTTGCAGAATAAAGGTGTAATATTTCCACTGACCAGAATTTCAATGCTCACATTTCAGCTTCGTGAAGCTCCATAAGCTAGCAGTGCATAAATCCTCCAAGGGTGTTTTCTGCTATGCCAAAGAAGTAGTGAGAAGTAACTCTGTTACCTAAGAGAGGAGGAAATGGAGGCATGATGAAAGTTTGAGTGGTTGGAGGTGGGGGGTGTTTAACATAAAAAATAAGCAGTGAAAGGCACCACGTTTTTGTTGTGGGATGTTGGGTATTTTCCCCTCACAGTTCACCTTTAAGCTCAATTACCAGTTTAACCAACCTGCCAAATTCCACATCTGAAACTCTTCTAATTCCGTTTTGCCTTAGCTTTAGTACTCATTGAAGCTACTACACTTACTTTGGTTGAGGTCAACCGCTCTACTAAGTTTCCTGCAAGGAATTTGTTCAACTGTTTCCAAAAGAGACCTGAAGCATGCAGAATTGTCTGTAAATCAGAAAATGGTCAGCACCTTACAACAACTTTTGTTTTGATGTAAGGTTATGAAACTATGGGGGCTGGAGCATCTCATAAAGAAATGCTGAGAGACCTGGGTCTGTTTAGCTTGGAGAAGAGAAGACTGAGAGGAGATCTTATCAATGCTTATCAATATCCAAAGGGTGGGTGTCAAGAAGATGGGGCCAGCCTCTTTTCAGTGGTGCCCAGTGACAGGACAAGGAGCAACTGGCACAAACTGGAACATGAGAAGTCCTATCCAAACATGAGGAGAAACTTCTTGAGTTTGAGATTGACAGAGCACTGGAACAGGCTGCTTGGAAAGGTTGTGGAATCTCCTTCTCCGGAAAACACCCTTGGACACAATCCCATGCAACCTGCTTTAGGTGAACCTGCTTTAACAGTGAGGTTGGACTAGATGATCTCCAGAGGCCCCTTTCAACCTCTAACATTCTGTGATTCTGTGATTCTGTGTGAAATTATGAATATCATTACAGAAAAAGAGAAATCCAGTCACATGCCCTAATTCAGCAAAGTCTCTTCTGAAACAAAAGGAACGTCACAAGGACAGCGCAAAAAGTAGAGCTAAAATTTGTAAACACCAATTGAATGTCATTGGTCTCATATAAAGAAGTAAAGATTAACTATTTTTTTTTTTTTAAAAAAAAGAGCTAAGAATTCTTGTTTTAACTTTAATTTCCTTCTTTCCCCCCCTCTATTCTGTAAATATCTAAATGTAAATGTGGGAAAAGAGAAGTATAAGTAGAGGTAGTGGACTTTGTTGGCTACTCAAAAACATTTCAAATGTATTGAAGGGTTCATACCCACAGATGTCAACAATAATATACTCATATTGCAGTACGAAAGCTTAAAGACGTTAAGAGATTTTAAAGTAGCTCCTATTTAAACATACTGAAAGTATTTAAAATATTTTGTATTTATTGCAATTTGGAAAGTACTATTTTCTCCACTTTATCTTTATGCCTATGCACGAAAAAATGTGATATTACATAAGCATATGAACATTTAAATAAAATATTAATCATACATGTTTTTTGGGTAGTAAGATCTGTTATGAAGTCGACAGACTTCCAAAACAAAGTTGCGATGTTGTTTCTGTGGAAAATTCAAAATCTACACAAGTCTGGTGAACACTCCTCTATTGGCAGAAGATGGGCTGCTTGACTTAATGAGTATTTTGGTTCTGTAAACAGATATATTCAGTGCTGGAAGAGTGACATTAATAGTGGATCAATTTGAGGTCTTCAGTGGGCACCTCTGGATTCACAGTGGACTAGAGGAACATATATATATATGCATCTCAGTATTTATCAGCTGCTGATCTTATTGGTCAGCATCTGTACTTGAGTCCTTGTGGCCATAAGAAAAATTGTTTCTGGATATAACATCATAATTGCTGTAAAATTTAAGTGATTCCAGGAAAACACTTGCAAGTATCTGTGATACCTCAGTCATTTTATAACTTGTTAAAATATTTCTGGTTGGTAGCATTGCAGGGAAAAAATGCTATTTCCATTGCATTGCAGTGATTGCTGATCTTCAGGGCAATGCACAGAATAAAAGCTCACTGTTGTGATAGAGATACATTTTCAAATATTCATAACTCTGTGGAAGAAATATTTTTAGTTATGAAATTCTACACAAGCGTTCGGTCTGTGAGTTCTTGTATATATGTATGAACAAAGCCACCCATTAACGATAAGTGAAAAAAAAAGAAGGATTTTTAAAGGGAAAATCTCTTTATTCCTGGCTCTACTAGCTCCCAGGGTTTTGTACAGATAAGTCAGTTTCATTTGTGAATATGCTGAGTGTAGCTAGTATTTCAGGTCTAATGTTTTGCTGAAGATCATGCTTCTAAAAATTGAGATTTCAGTGTCTGACACTGGGATTTAGATAGTCTAATTTTAGACACTGAAATTGGAAGTTTGGGATTCCTAGTTCAAGCAGATGAAAATAAATCTCTAGGGTGCCTTTCAGAGAATCCAATTTAAAGTCCTATTCTGATCCTGTTCTCTGCAGTGACGACGATTGGAAAATGTATACAGTTACTGAGTTTCTTCAAAAGAGTCCCCGGTCCATTCAACCACTTTACCTTTCTGCCACACAAACACAAAGCTGCACACATGCCCGTATTCATCAGAGTCACCTCTTGAAATGTGCCTTCTTGCTGTTTGTGATACAGTGATCATTTTGGGATGCATGATCCTCTATCTTCCTCAATCCTTTTTACAGCCTCTTTCTCTATCCCAGAGCTGTAGGAAAAGAGAGACAAGACTTAAGCTGGTGAATCTAAAATATGTGGTCAAATATGTGCTTTCATTATGAATGGTTTAAAAAAAAAAACCAACCAAATGCTGCCATTCATTTTTGCTCTGCAAATCTCTTCTCAGTTTCAACTTCAGCGACGTTGACAGCAGAGTGATAAATAGGCTGTACACATCCATGAATGAGCTCTTTCCTCACCCCTCTGTGTTGAGCCTCAGCATCCAGCCTTCTAACAGCTCAGAGTTGATCTGACACATCTCTTTAATCTCTTTAATAGGGCAGAAGGACATTGTAAAAGTATGATACGGCCCTGGGCTGTCTTCTCTAGTCAAAGAAATGGTCAGGACAGGGACAAGTATGAAAGGGCCTTGAAACATCGAAAACTTCAAGGAGAATCCTCACTGATTCAGACTGAATGCTTGTTAACATTTCCATGAAGCAGCTCATCTGTCCTCTAAAGCAGCTGTAGGCCAACAAGAGCATGATTCACACATGGAATTTCTGAAAACACCTGTCAGCAAGTCTACCAGCATCTAAATTGTAATGAGATAAGAATTAGACATCTCTCTGGACTCAGTAGAAAAGAAAGGAATTTTCTACTCTTTCCTGAAGGGCCAAGGAAATGAAGAAAGCACAAGGAAAGAGAGTATGACAATTAACAAGATGGCAAAAACGCGCCAGTTCTCCACAAAGAATTCATAAAAAATGTAAGTCATCGACTCATCACATTGATGTGTTTATTTTGAAGACCAGTTTTAAAACTTACTCCTGGCTTTAAGGACCGTGTGTTTCTTGAAATACAAATTTAAAATACATCTTAGATTTCTCCTGGATAGTGAATGTAACAGTTCATATCACGTAGGCAAGTGTAACTGTATTACCAGTTCTTCAAATTTACAACCTTCTGAAAAAAATATATCAGGTTTCTTAACACCATGACCAACTCTAAAGGTGTTGATTGGCAGTAGCCTCAGGATTTTCCTAAGAATTTTAACATTACACTGCCTTCATTTTTCAGCAGTGAACCCTCTTCCCCTGAAACTCCATGTTTGAAAGTCTACTTGAAATTCTCCTTTCATTTAGCCATTTATTTTATGGGTTTATCCTTATCAGTGGATGATTAAAAAATACTGACAGTACAAGGCTCTTGTTCTATACTTACAAATGTCAATATCATAGCACCATAGTTACCATTTTGCCTTCACTTCATGCGCAGCCCAGGGGTTTTATTTCAAACATTTTGACACTACACGAAGTCAGATTAGAAAGATGGGTGAGTCTAAAGGGATGGTGTTTCTCCTCCTTTGTGGGCCTGTAATTCGTGAGGCCTGTAATCAAGTTTCCATGAATGTGATGTTATTCAAAACACATAATTAAACAATTCAACATAGAATTCTAGATACACATTTGTCTTGTTTCCATGATTTATGTCCATAGCTAATACTGATGTCTGCCACACTTTCAACTAAGGAAAAAATATACGCATTAGTGATAACCCAAAGACCTGTCACTTCTGAAATCAAGCTCCAAATGTATCTCTGAGGAGAACATGAAGATCAATGTTCATTCCTCTCTTTTCCAATGCAGGACATTGAAATGTCATTTAGGCTGATCTTAAAATTATCATTAAGCATCAGAGATAACAGTTCACTGAGACAATTGCTTTTAGGACATACCCCCACACTCAGGCACTCTTTTATTTGGACATTGAGCCCTGAATCCAAACACTGAGGCTTGGAATTCAACGACCTAGCTCTTTCAATCCAGCATGCAACTTCGTATCTCTACTGACATCTCATGAACTCCACACAGAGCCCAGGGTTCTGCTTTCCCTGATCCAAACCTTCCAAGGACAAATTTCTTACAGCGGAAACACACATATACCTTTTTTGTGTAAAACAAGGTACGGGAGGAAAAGGAGCTGGTGAAGACTGGTCTCTCAAATTCATGGGCAGGGAGTGGGGGAGATATGTGCAAGGTAAGTGCTTGGACCAAGAAACTAGGAGGGTAAATGCAGCCTTATTTGACTGTACTGCTGATGTACCATAGTTTCATTTGACTAATGTCCTGCCTTCGCATTTAAGGACTTCAGAAAGGTAACAGACAGACAAGGAATAAAGGCTCAGCAAATAATTCTCTTTTATATTTTTCCTTAAGAAAAAATGGCTCTACTTTTTTGTAATTATGTATTGCAATTTACTATATTTTGCTAAGTATAGCTTCGTCATTCATATTGTGATTTTGGTATATTTGTATTACTCTGCTAAATCAAAAATCCTTTGTAGAATTAAACATCTTCAAGTAACTTAATTTGATATTAACCATTACAACTCCAAGTTTGGAACACCTACAGGAACCTGGTCAGAGAGTATTAGACTCTGGCAACAAGTCATGACCTTACTTTAGGACCAGCTGGACATGAGTCCTGTTCACTGCTCTACCAGTGATGTACTATTCCAAAATGCAGATACAGTAAATGGAGGAATAGGCAACTTGATCCACTCATTTCTTTTTTCCATCAAAACACATTTGCAACAGAAATTAAAATTTAACTTTTTTGTTCCTTCAAGACTTCTTTAATTCTTATTTAAAACACTTTAAAATACAGTACATAAATGCATTATGCAAATGGAAATTATTTATTCAGTGCAGGAATGGTAAATAAAAAGTATTTTTTATCCCCCGGCATATTTTCTCTGATTATCTCTTTCTATTCACAGCAGTGCCATTTTCTGTCCAAATAAATAAAGATTATGTGAGAGGAAAAAAAAAAATCACAGCGTGCTCTACAGAGGCATCTCTTAATACAAAACAATAGGTATTGTACAAACCAACATGCTACTTAAGCAAGGTGGGATGCTAAATCCATTTGGTATCACACAGATCAAAGCTGGGTGATTAATTACAGACCTAATAGGAAAAGTAAACAATCCATCCTCATTGCAGAGCAGAAAGCATACATCTTCTTAATCACAGTGGGATTATAACATCCTACTCTCCACAGGTGTGTAGCTTTGTGTCACCAGCATCTGCTATGAATCATATAGAGTTATTATTTTCATTTTACAGTAAATACAGAGATGAAAGTAACTACACAGTGTACGATTTCTGATTGCACAGGAAGAAAAAATAGTTATGCACAATTTGGGCTGTAATATTTCTCTTTGGTTGTCTCATTTGACTAGGTGCTTTTTTTCCAGCTATTACCATCAATATGCTATCCGTAAAATTTCATTTATCACTGGCACCTAAGCTTACTAACTAAACAGAAATTATGTTGCTATTGAAGTACTGCAGTAATGCGCACAAGTAAATATCACAATGGTTTTTTACCATGCTGTGGTATTGCTGTTAAGAACAAGACAAAAGCTAAGTAAATTCTGTCTAAAAATATAATCGTCAAGGTTTTGCTTTGTTCCATTTTGTTTTAACTTGGAAGCTGGTTTTGCTTTGCAGCCATTTGTAAACGTTTCTACCTTACTCCGACAATTGCTACGGTTAGACACCAAATTTGAAGTTATGTTCTACTCCGAATGCTCAGCATATGTTGCAAACTGGAAAATGACTTAAATTACTTGGTGTGGGAGTGACCCCGGCAGGGAAGAAGCCGAATTAGCCTGCTGTCAGTCAACAGCAGGAGGCGTGTCGTTTAGGAGGAGACAGAGGCTTGGTCAGTAGCTGATTGGAGGAGAGTACACTTGAAACCAATCCAAGTAAAGCACGTATAATAAACAATGTACTAGAAGATTATAAAGCGTGGTGATAAGAGAGAACACGGGTCGGTGCAGTTGCAATTTGCAGTATGTAGGTGCTGCAGCAGTTTGCTGCAGTTGTATTTCAATAAAGGCTTGATGTGCACACAAGCTGTTGTCGCATTGTCCACCCCGACTATTCACGACGTGTGGTGACTCACCGCAACTGGTGACCCTAACAGTTGGGGAGAGACCCTCCAATAACTTAGGATTCAGGCCAGTTCCCGTTTAAATCAGCAGAATAGATGCCATTAACTTCATGACAATCCAGATTTCATCCTGAAGCTCTTCCCAGAGGCCATCTAGATCTTACTTGTATCACCTGATTTCATTACCAAGATGTCCAGTTGTATTTTCTTCTAGGTGATTTTTTTAGAATTTAATTATTTTCTAAACAAAATTATGAACAACAATGAACATCTGAATTAAAAATGAAAATAAATTGTAGTTAGTTACACTTAAAATTACAGGTCGTTAACAGAAAAAATGGGGTTGCATTGAATGCAAAATTCATATACTTCATCTCTCTGCCTATACATCTATATCTTTCCTATTCTGATACTAATAAGTGTAACTGTATTTATTAGTACTAGACAAGTAAAGAAAACAAACAAGATTTCAAGGAAAAAAGTCAACATTTCCTTCAGATTCGTTTTCACTCGCCTTTGCTGACATTGCATCTCAGAATACAGAACTGAGTAAAGCTGTTGTTTACAAATGTTTAGAAATGTGGAAAAAGTCTAAGTTATCTTATAATTTTTTGATAATGAAGAAAGCCCAATTTAGATAACATTGAGATGATCTTTAGCAAAACACATAATGGACCTCTTTCGTTCATCATTACTGCACTGCAATTTTTATTGCCTTTTGTTAGAGAAAAATATACCATGCCAGATCTAACAACAAGAGCAGGGAGACTGCTGCAGCTCCGTGGCACCAGCTGAGTGGCACAAGACTGAAGATGTACTTTCAGTAAGCAGACACACAGAGAGAAAACATATTTGGGCTTCCCCACCCACCACTGTCTCTCTGTGCTGTGTATTTTGTGGGTATGCGGTTGAGCTTTTATCATATAACAGATCTGTTGCATCCCTGAATTGTATTTTGGGAAGCTTAAATCCTGGATCCGTCCAATGCAAGGCAACTGGCATGCAACCTAGATGAAAACGTATTCTTATGCAATGCAATTCAGTAACTCAGAAACCAATCCAAAATTCAATGAAATATGTGAAAACGTCATCTTTATTGTCTCGTCTGCATTTGCATGTACAGCATGCAGAAGTGGATCCTCCTGTGTGTGACACTGATCCATGAGGCCAAAGGGTTCAGTCCTTTAACAACAACTTGCTGGATTTTGACAAAAACTCTTAGGAAAATGTTTTTTTTCCTTTCTTATTTATTCTAATACAGTATTATCATGTATTGTGGGTAATCAATTTAACCATCGTATATTTAAATACATATATAAATACAAAACAAGAAAGTTCTGGAGATCAGATCTGTGCTTAAACAGCTTCTGTCTTCAAAATAAACCTTTGTAGAGCCAGGGTTCTGGGTATTTTCTTATTTATAACAAAAGTGTTTGGTAATTGACTGAGAGGAAGACAATTTCATGTGGTGACTCAGGTAAAAGAAGTGATAAATGCTAAACTCACCCCTCTTAATAATAGAAGGCCAACATTCAATTAGGGTTAGCTGGTTACTGTTCTGCAGGTTCAGCTCACATTGTAATTACTGTTGTTTCATTCTGCTTCAAGTGAAAGAACATGATGTCTAGTGGTATTTTAAAATTAATCCTTTCTCTCAATTTTGTGTTTCCTGCTTCATAGGTTCCTAATGGTGGGTTATACTGAAGTGTAGAGAAAGGTATATGTTGTGTTTGGGAAGAAATGTTTTTTCATACAGTAATGTTCAACTCCAAAGTTTACTTTACACAGTCAGGTTGCCTTTATTCAACATCTCAGTTTGAAAATAATCAGATCTTCCTTTTTGGAAAAGCTCCTAAATGGACATAAAAATAAATTCTTTCAGGAGTTGTAAAGAGACTGAGCATTTTCCAATTAATAGAATGTGCCTCAAGCAAGAAGTACACCACCGTACATACTAGTGTCTCTCTTGACCTATCTCTTTTGTACATAGTTTTTTCCATGCAGCACCTTTTTTCTTTTGTTTTCCTACTGCTCATGCATGCACTGAAACTGTGGCCCCACCCATGGCCAACTGTATAGCGGCGATTTATGGAGAAGTCATATCACTAACTGGCTGCAAATCTGATTAAGTGCAGACAGATCCTTAGGGTAGGAAGAAAAAAGCGTATTTTCTGACTATCAGATTACAGTTTGTTTGACTCTGCTCCTTTTTATGTATTCCATGCCTTCTTGACCAGCAGCATTTTAGCTACCTACATCAAGTTGACAGAGCAATTTTTTTAAATATATGCACCAATAAAAAGAGCACCTTTTTATAGGGTTTTCTTGGATGATGATTTCTATTTATACTTATAAATATAT
>NW_010395705.1:0-14970 GCF_000710305.1 Buceros rhinoceros silvestris | reverse complement strand
ATTTATATTTATATTTATATTTATTTACCTACTTTTGGCAGCAAATAGTTCACAGGCCCAGGGGTCCCAGCTTTGCTCAGCCTTGCAGGCAGCGCAGTGACTCATTCCAGTCTTCTGCAATTCCTCCTTTCTGTTAGGGTTTCCTCAAGGCAGAAAAAGCATGTAAATGAATTGGTTTGGTTTGTATGGGGGTTTTTTTGGTTTTCACCTGGGAGGCAGCATGAGCAGTCAGATGTGGGAGTATTTGTTCCTTATCCTTCTTCTCCGGACTGTCGAACTCCTGGTTTTTAACTCAGGGTTAAATCCGGCGAAACAGGCTGGAACAGAGATGAGATGTTTATTCAGATCCTCTGAGTAATATCCTTTAGGGTGACTCATTTAAGGACCTCAAGTTTGGAAATACTGGCCTTAACACTTCGAACTCCAGGTTCTCCTCCCCTTGCCCCCACCTGGTTCAGTGCATGGACGGATCGTGCTGAAGGCATCACTGAGCAGCTCCTCAAATCTCTGTCTCCTTCTCACACGTACAAATGTGCTGCCCCTGCTCTTACTTATTGCATATTAGCCCGACACAGAGAGGGATCCTTCGTAATCTGGCATTGCCTAACTTCTGTGGGTTCGACTTTGCAACTTGAAAAGTGGTTGTGAAATGCAGGGTGTAATACCTTAGCCTGGAAAGAGAAGGAGATGGAAAAACCAGAGCTGCCATCCTGCTGCATCGAGCACCCTTCCAGCCCCAATCCCTCTTCTGCAGCAGGGCCAGCAATCCCTTGAAGAAACAGGCTTAGATTAAGGAAGAAAAAGCTGCCCTCCTTACCAGAACTTGCCCATCCATTCTAGAAACAAGTTCTCTCTAAAAACATCAGTCTCAAGAGGAAAACTAGGATGGAAAATAATGTTTCGCCCTAATTGTTGAATTTGTGAGCAAAGGAGGAACACGAGGTGACCGCACTGTTAGGTGGTGATATCTGTTGTGTATTTATGGAAAGATTTGGGGCCTGTTTGTCGGCTTAAACTTAGGCAGCTTTATGGGGAGCTATGTTAAGAGTTTCTTGGCTCCGTCTGTATTCAGAAGAGTGAAAGAGAGCCATGGCCAGGCGGTGGTCCAGAACAGGAATAATTTAGGATCTCCACAGTGCGTCCTGGTGTTGTCCTTTTTCTGTTCTCAGCCTGACTTCCATGGCCAAAATATTTTCTGGCAGGGAGAGACAAATAGGGAGACACACCATGATGGTGAGTGTGGCATACTGGGTGCTTATGGAAAGAGACTGGGAAGGGTTATTTACTCCCATGCTTTAAAAACCAGTCAGGATTGACTGTCTCTACCACCGCTGAATAAATGGAAAGACTTGTTTTGATCTCAGGGGGAGGTGCAGAAAGCTGGGCGAGTTGAAGTCTGACACAAATAGGCACGACACTCATACTAACGTCGCACAAAACGAGAAAGATCTTCACGAAGTCACTGTGTGTTCCTTCAGCGTTGGCAAATCCGCTCTTGCTTCAACAGACCCCCTCAGAAGTTCATTGATTTAATGACAAAGCACTAAAGGAGCGTTAGTCACAGCTGTAGACTCATCTGTAACAGTGACCTCTGGCCTGTCACAAGGGGCTGCTTTCTGCGGTGTAACAAGCCTTTCCTCCTGAGCTGGTTGAGGATCTAACCCAAAGTCACTGGAGAAAATTTGCTGCTTTTTGCTGTCACCAGTAAATGCTGGGAAATGGCCCAAAATATTTGGTTTGTCCAGCAGCTGACCCTGGAGGGTTTGGATGGCTTGTGTCGTGGGGATTGACATTTGCACTGAGATCCACTTCACTTAATTTCAGGAGTTGACTGTATTGGTGACCGCATCAGAGCTCATCACTCCAGGTTTTATCTACCGTCACTGAGAGGAGCAGGCCACGTTAGCCCATAGCTTATTGACCATAAACCGAGATGGATTGCTCTTTAAAACTTCTTATTTCTCTCCACGGTCTGTGAAGGTAGCGTTGAGGGGCTTGCTCAGATGTAGAGCTTACCCTGTATTCACTGGCCAACAATGGTCAGTGGTGAGTGTCGTCTCCTGACTTCAACGACCTTTACTGCTCTTCCTCCCTTCCTGCCCGGATGTCCTTGTACCCTCTTCCTGCACAGACACCCATCTCACCTAGAGACTTCAATCCTCATGGATGTGCCATCAAGCTTGGCTTCCAGCTGCCTGTCCCTTGGAGAGTGACCATCCCTCACGGCTCCCCAGACATCTCAGATAGCATGCAGCATCGTGATACCTACACGGGATCGGAATGATGCCGAGGATATCGAACCAGCTATGGACTTACCGCGGCATGACAGTGAACCTGTGGTGTCTGTGATGGTTCAGAGAGGATGAAGAAAGCATTGAAGTTTCATGAGGGTCCTTTTCTTGGGGTGTGGGGTGTGACTGGCTTCATCTGCCAATCTCCCTGCTGCTGTGAATGCCTCTTACTCTCTTCCTATGCATTAGCAGCCTTTTACCCTTTGCTAGAAGCGTTAAGTTTGTGACAGATTTTGGGAAATGCCTCCAGCATACCGTACGTGTGGACCTTGTAGAGAAGGACATGTATGTGGTGGCTGTTTGCGGTGGTGGGACACCATATACCAGGTTCCACATGGCCTTCAGTGATATTAAATTCCTATGCTCAAATGACACCTCCGATCCTTTTAGGAAACAGTGCAGATCTCGGGTACACCTGCACTCCTTGGTTCCAGGGCTTCCTGAAGGCAGAAGCCCAGCCCAACATGAAGTCCGGCAGGACGGTGTGCAGCTGGCGGTAAGACTGTGTAGGTACTCCATGGTAAGCATCTCTAAGGAGTGGCACTAGCCTGGGCTGGTCACACGTTACAGTCACTTCTATATTTGGAGGGTCTAAGGCAACTCCATTGAATTCCCAGCGAAAGCAGTTGACAGCAGCCAGTTAATGTGCGCCTGCTGATTTGGGTGATAAGCTGAATCAACCCATGGTCAGTCTTGAAAGGTTTTATTGGCAGAGGTCTACTGCATTGGGACCCTGCCAATAACTTGGTCTGTGGACAAGAAGTACCAACTGAATCACCATTGTGACAACGAAGCAGGGTCATGCTTCGGGTCATTTCACTAGAGCGGGTAAGATCCGGCATATCGCGGGAGGTCAGTAGGACCTTATTTAGGGATGAGATCTATCCCTTCTTGTAAATCCTGTGAAGTCCGGTGTCACAGCACTAATGACGAACAGTCTGTATTCACAAAGCCTGGGGAGGGGAGGGAGAGCAGCTGAAACACCACTGAGCTCCGGACAGGTTCACCGTTCTGCTGCAGGCTGAGAGGTTGGAAACAGGCAGAACCCTCCTCCAGTTTAATTTCTTGTAATGCTGATGTGTAGGTTTTAGCTGTCTAGTTCAGAGAGACGCCTGAATAACCTGAAAACAGCTTTCTCTCCATAGCCCACAGCCCCAAAGACATTGTCGAGTCATGCAACACACAACATATTCTCACAGTGCCTTCAAACGCAGCGAGTTGGTCTGTCTTAAATGTGTACCTGAAAATGTCAGTCACCCTTCCAGAGTAATTCACCTACAGCAATATTTTTGTGGTTGTCATTTTCTCTTTAGGAGATGATAGTGCAAATGGTCAGTTGGCAGTTGTGTGTATTAAGAGGGGAGGAAACTTCCTAGGATGGGGGGAAAGCTTAGACTTCAACAGCCTTCAAACAGAAAAGGCCAAAAGACATAATACATATGTGTCATTACGGGCTTTTTTTTTTCCTGTTAAAAGTTTCTCACTATAACTCACACATCCTGAAGGGTTTTATAAAAATGGAGATTTTTGTAAAGCACTGGCCCAGGCTGCCCAGGGAGGTGCTGGAGTCCCCGTCCCTGGAGGGGTTTCCCAGCCGTGTGGGTGTGGAGCTGAGGGACATGGTTCAGGGACCCTGGCGGTGCAGGGGAACGGTTGGACTGGGTGAGCTGAAAGGTCTCTCCCAACCAAAACAATTCTGTCATTCTAGGATTCTGTAATCCTGTGAGTTGTCCCTACCAATAAATTACGATTCAGACCAATATACTCTGCACCCATAGGACAAACACTTTTTCTTATGTAGCTTTTACAGACACAATAAATTAAGATGCTCACCAGTGGGTGAATTGCCCTGGCCTAGCATAAGACACTGCTGACATCTCCAGCTGAGCTAAGCCCAGTAAAGTCTTTGTATTTAAGGCAAGAAAAGGGCACTTTGGGTGAGATTTTCAGCTGCCTAAACACAAACTTGAAGAGTTATAGTAGGTGCTGCGGGGTTTTCCTCCAGGAGAGCAGTCATCCTCACGGAACGACGTGGATGTGAAGTCCTGTGCCGTAGCTTCTGTTTCCATGTAGATGTCTACAACCCTTTGGGGGTCTCACGTGGCATTAGACACAGCAGAGTCCTGCTAAGGTGTAATTAACCTGATGTAATTTCGCCGTCTACTTGAGATGAAATAATTTTATCGCTGGTGCATTGCTTATATTAACCAAACCTCCAGTGACCGTAAAGAGAGCTTCACGACAAAGAGCAGTCCAGGAAATCGGAACGCGGTTATTTCGGCTTCGACTGAAGTTGTAATAGAGTTGAAACAATTCAATAATGTTGAAATTTTGGCCTGGGAATTTCGCCATCCTCAGCCATTTTCACAGGCCCTGAGTCACATCGCTTCTGGTTTTGGTGGCCTTGAAATCCGTATGTGAAGAAGTGCCCCGGTACAAGTCTACGTTGGAGAGAAAGCGGAGCGAAACACGCACCTCCTGACACACGTGCAGAAGGAAAAATGGAGCAAGCAAAGGTCTGATTTGTTGTTGCTCCATCTGGAGGGTGAACCTGACATTTCTGTCTGCCAATAGCAATTTATCGTGAAGCCGACCCGCAGGGAGAGTTTCTCCGTGCTAAATCAACCACGAAAAGAAATGAACCTTGTGTTACAACGAAATAAGAAACTTAATCACAGTCTGTGTGTCTGGGTGCATAAATAATTCAAACAGATGCAGCTGCAATTTCAATATATTAAAGCAAAACCTCCCAAACAGCCCCTTGAAAAACAAAAAGTAATGCTTTGTTAGTAAAGGAACTGAATGTATTTAAGTGCAGGTTTGTTCTAATTTGATCTTCGGGGAAGAAAACTTTTTATGACCTACGAGGAAAATGACTGTGCTAACGATCACCCGGTGGGTGCTCTACCCCAGCTAATGCCTCTTCACTGGAGCCATGGTCAAATTCACTCTCTGCTGAGCCCACGTTGCCCAAAAAATTATTCTGAAGAGTACTGTCAATGAGCCAAGGTTGGAACTATTCGGTGTATTACTGGAGGTAGCAAATGTTTTCTCTACTTCTGCAGAATTCTGGATTTGCAGTTTAGTTACAAACAGTACCCTTCGCTAAGGGATAATGCAGCAAGCTAATCAGGTTCTTCACAACCGCAGGGTCCTTTCTGGTGGTAAGCATTTTTTCATGTTCTAATACCCCAGGTTTCCATATGCAATGGTCATCACAAGATTCTTATTATGAGAATTTGTTTTCAATATTAATATACAATATAAACAACGGTTACATGTGTTTTTAAGGAAAGAATATTGGATATACTCTGAGGAGTGCAGGTGTCTCTTTCAAGCAAAACTGTAATTGCTGACACTCTCCTCCTCCAGCTTTGAACTGAAATGAGCTTGTGCATCACCTTCCTCTTCATCATCATATGTTTTTATTGGTGTTTCCTCTCACAACACACAAGAGCTTGGTTTTTTGTTTGTAAGAGCTTGTAACTAATTTTTTGTCATCACTGATTTGTCAGGAACCAGAGTAGCTGTGCCTACAGGCACAGAAGGTCAGGGGCAGCTTTGGGTGCTGGTGATCCATCCATTCATTGAACGTTCAGGTTCTGTAGTCATTGCCCTAGACCTTTGCAGAGCAGTTCACATCCATAAGACATCTCTAAACCCCATCTTTACAGATGGCATGCAATGCATTCTGGGAGAGGTGATCTTTGCATGGTGGAAATTCTACCCCATGCAAACAGAAGAATCAGTGATTTCAATGTCTCCTCTGCCTTTTAGTTTCCAAGGACCTAAATCAGACAGTCTGAGGTTATTTCACTGTAATACAACTCTCAGTTGCCTCGATTTATCTGCTGCACCCAGACAAATTTCCCCCTAAACTGGATTAACCACACTGACAAGAGCTCCCTAGAAAGGAGTTCAAATGAGTGGCTCTGACATTAACTGCTGCATAATAGATACATGAAACTGGGAGAGAGAATTTCACCCAGGGAGTCAATACAACAATAACGATCTCTCTTCGCCTTCTGTTTACAAAGCTGACAATAGTTTTTCACACCCTGGCCCACTTAGCCGAAAGAAAACAGTGATGCTCTATGTGCAACGAAATGTAGTTTTTCAGCTTCTTGTGCCCGCAGAGAGACGACGGCTTTGTGGAGCGAGACGTTGGGTGGAAGTGTTTTCCACATTCGGTGGCTAAATTCAACCTGTGGTCGAATGGGGTCTATCAGACACATCCTCCTGGCCACAAATGTGTACCCGCCCCCTCAAGAGTGCGTGGAGACAGCAAACCTGTCTAACTGAAGTGCTCACATCTGCAGCAGCCCGAGGAGGCTTCAGTGGGAGTTCAGAAGAAAGAGGAGTTCAGAACAACGGGAATCTGCATTGTCCACCTCACCACGTTGCACTGTATTATTTTTCACTTGCTTTTCTTTTGGTTCGTGATTGAAAAAAAATCGGTAATGGGTTTCTGCAGCCAGCTTATCTGTACCATAGTGAGGGCTCTGTCATCCATCTTCATCGCTGAAGTGCTTCCTACCTTTGTGTCGTAATACACTTCACCAGCACTTTGCAAATCCTTTCTCAAGTACTTGTTTTTCTTTCTGATAAGAGATATGTTCTAGCTGAGTGTGTGTGATCCACTTGCAACCCGTTTCGAATGCTCCCTAGAAATTTCTCCCTTGCCGGAATAATTACTACTTTGCTCTTTGACTTCATAACACCTCAAAAGCTTTTTTTGCTGCGAACAGGCTGTAGCCCTTCAGATAATATTGAAGCTGAAGAATGTCGCTCTTGTTCAAGGCTTGGGCACCTTCCAGAACTGCAATATTACTGTGGATCTCAGCAGCCCTGAAAAGAATGTTCCATTAATTTACATTCTTCAGTGTAATTAGATTGGCATTTGAATAATGAGTTCCTGAATTATATGTATCTTTTAATGATGTTAGTAAAGGTGCCCATTGACACTTTACCGCTGTTCAGCTCCACAGATACAGCCCTTGTGCTTCTAATCTGCCACAAAAATTACGTGTATTATGAGCTATCTACAAATTAATCATCATGTACCTGGAAGTGAGCTGATGTAGTAGGATATTGCAGCCACCATAATGAATTTTGATCACCATTTTCAAAACGTTACCCTCGTCGATTGGAGATAAACTCACTCTTACTAAGCTTTCCTGTAAGTTTAACTTTACTTACAAGTTGCCACCTTAGACAGTCGAAATTACTAACCTGGCCCATGCCAACACCCTGGGAGGGTGGGCCACGCTCCAGCTCTTGGGGTTGTGCTGTTCTGTGTAACCTTACGCTTTGCTTCAAAATCTTAAGTATTTCTTGGCTCGAAGAACTAATTTCAGCTGTGAATTAGAGCAACCTGTAGAGTCCGACACAAGGAAAGAAGACGGCATCGAAAAGATGTGCCATTTGCAAAGCACGCTGGAACAGAGCCCGGCTCCCCAGGCTGGTGACTGGGACTGAGCAGGCTGCGAAAGGGGTGGGAGAGCACCAGCATGTGAGCCCCGGTTTCTTCCACTAATAGAAAGTCGTAACAGCGCAACTGGAAAGAACCAGGGGATTCCAAGTTCTTCTGTTTCACCCCCTAGGAAATAAATCGGTCTCAGAAAACTATGTCCAATGCAAAGCGACTTGGAGATCCAAGTCGTTGCTCTGACTCTACCCAGTTGCTCTGGCTGTAAGGTGGGTTAGCGGAACGGAGGTGGCATTGTCTTTTTTTTTGTTAGTGCACTTGAGTTTATCTTGACTTTTTAATTTCTTTTTTATTTTTTTGTTTTTATATTTCCAAATGGCAGATGTGAAATGTTCTATTTCATATCACAGGTTTTTTTTTTTTTTCTCAAATATTATTTTTATGTTTCTCTTCTCAGGGGAAAAACCCATAGCACATCTGTTTA
Source organism: Buceros rhinoceros silvestris (assembly GCF_000710305.1). Taxonomy (NCBI): domain Eukaryota; kingdom Metazoa; phylum Chordata; class Aves; order Bucerotiformes; family Bucerotidae; genus Buceros; species Buceros rhinoceros. The sequence continues at coordinate 6,767 of NW_010395705.1, read as the reverse complement.
AACATTTTGTTCAAAATAAACCATCGCCATTTGCCTTTTCTTTTTTTTTCAGAATAAACCATGGATTTTGTTTTTCATTCCCTTTACTCCTCAGCAGCCAAATAAATGCAATCAGTTATTCACATGAGTCCTAATAACTAATGCAGCCAGCGAACACCAAAGCTTTCCTTTGAGATGCGGGAGCTGGTGAGCGCTGAGAATTGAGGCATGCTCTATAATTTTGATTCCAAGCTTCATCCTTGTCCAGTTCTGGCCACAGTCACAGCAATCCTCTCTGGAGGAAACTGCTGGTGCCAGGCCAGTAATGGAAGCAGGAAAGGAGAAAACTGTCCGGTCTTCTTCTCCAGGTCACATAAATGACTGTGATTATAAATAAACTTCTAATTTACAAACAGATCCTTGGAAATGTGGCCATCCTGAACGAAGAAAGGGGCTGGTTCAGACTCTGCCACAGGAACGAGGCCAGACAGGCTCTGGCAGCAGGAGGACCAGGCTGAGTAACTTGCACTCGTGCTTACTGCTGTCTCAGGGAGAGTTCTATGAGCTGTGAAGTGTGCGTGGACCTTCTCCCATCACAAAACAACATATCTGGCATTTTCTCAAAAGCCAGAGTCTTGCCAGAATAGCTCCAAGGAGCCCTCGTTTAGACTCCTATCTATGAACTCAATGGGACACAAGGAGAGAGGACTGCAGTTCAGCAGAGAACTAGGTCACCCAGGCACTGACTTGGTGGGCAAGACGTGATGGGATGCAGTGAAAAGCACCGAGTCACAACCAGAAATCACATGACATGCATGGATTTATTGCATGTAATAAACTCCTTCATCACTGCAGACCGAAGTCACGTTGCTATCAGATCCCCATCGTTTTTAGCTGGGAACAGATAGGGTGCAAGGAAATACTACGGCTTCTAACTGCTTTATGTCAAAGAGCTCAGAGTTAAGTGGTTGATAAGAAACCGCCATTGATGAGGCATCCCAGCAGCATAAACCTGTAGGGGTTGGGGGAGGTAGATTCTTGGTATCAGTGGCCAGCTCAGTATTGGGGGCTTGCTGCTGCTATTTTCCTTCCTTTGTGAAACAAGGGTCACATGCGGATTCAGGCAGAAGGAGACAACAGGATGCAACCAGCTGTCAGGACCTGCCAGAAGGAGGGGAAAGATGTACAAATATGTTGGTGTTGGTATGACATGCTTGTACCCTAGTTTTCTTCACATCACATTCGGGCATCACTGTGCTTCAAAAGCCACTGCCCAGCTCCCACCCACACCTCTCAGTTTCCAAGGATTTCACCTGCTGGGAGAACGGAGAACTTTCCAGAGACCCTTGGTCTTTCTGAACACATCTGAAGGTGACTGGACTGTTGTGGATTTCTGTGGATTACACTGAGTCGCAGTTCAGACTTTATATTCCCAGTGGGAGTGAGTGGATGTAACTTGTTGTGTGTGGAGTAATGATAACAACCACTAAAATTGATTTACCACACGGGAAATCGCTGTAACGCCACAGAGATCACGAAAGTCCTCATCCTGGCATGTAAACTACGGGGGATCAAAGGAAACGGATGCCATTGGGCATTTTTAATCATGGCTCTTACAGAGAATGATGTTTTTGCAGTCATGACAAGCTACTTCACCACTGACCTTACATGAAGAAGCTCTAAAAGCCAAGGTCAAAAGTTTCAAGATACATGTGACCGCACGTGCTATCAAACTCAGAATATCAGTGGGTGTCTGAGGAAGGATGGCTCTTGCACAGAGGACACACAGGAGGGATCGAAGATGATTTTTGCCTCAGACTTCTCTTAGGCAGCCTTCATCAAAGCCACTTACATTAATTAATCTCTGGGCAGCAATTGGAGTTCCTCATACGAAGACGTTTTTTGGCAGTATGTGATGATCACCACCTCCATAGACAAAGACTAAATGCAACTGGGTGATCTTCCCTTTCCTCAGCCTTTTTTCTGATTTCTGATTTGATCCACAGAGGAATTCAGGGAGAAGTCAGTACGCAGCATCTTTGCTTCTCATAACGGGCCAGAGCATTAGACCTTTGCTTTTAAACGAAAATGGTTAATCCATGCAGAAAGGAGGGATGCAGATCCAGCAAAGACTTGTCATCCCTAGCTGCAGCTTTGGCTTTTATCAGTCGTGTGAACAGAGGGTGTAAATCAGCTTAAAAAGGGGGGTGTGCTGTGGAACTGGCCCTAGGGAGAAGGAAAAGCTGACTGACCTCTCACTGTGATCTATTTTCACTGCCTAATATTCATGTGCATTAAATAACGTGTCTTTGAAACCAATAGCTACTGCTCACTTGTAGTCGCCCGCGAGGAATTTCTCCAGCAGGGAAGGCTCATGTTTTGTTCTGAGCAATGAAGAACCTGGCACACAGCAAGGATGAAACAGGGGTGGATGCGGCATCCCTGGGCACCCGGACAAAGCTGCAAAGCCAAGGTCACTGTATGAGGTTCTGGAGGTGTCTGCTCACCTGGCAGGGTGGGAAAGCTGCCAGGGATGAGCCCACGATCCGCACAGGCTGCTGTGTGTGCTGCTCCAGGGACCGGCGTACAAGATGCCAGAGCTTAGCACACACAGTGTGTCGAGGGGGCAGGCTCAGACTGGAGCTTTGCAGTACCACCAGCTCCAAGCAGGGACGGGGAAATGGAAAGGGAGAGTGTTACATCTCATTAGCCCGACTGGGCAATTCTGTGCCTGAAAGGAGTGCTGATTTCACCAGCTTGCTAATCATTTGCAATCAACTAGCAGAGATCTGGAGGCTTTGCAAAATCCACCTGCAAACACCAGTCCCTTTCTTTCCATGGAGAGAGCTGCTTCCAGCCCAGAGAGTATGGGGAGGGATTTAGGCAGATAAATTTGTACTCCGCATCGAAGAGATCCAATGAACTCAGTGTTTCCAAAAATCAAGGCATGCCTTTCGAGGTGGATAAACGACATGTCCAGAGCACTAACTCAACCTAATTCCCAAAGGCAAACTGAAGTAACCACCAAGCAGCAGGATGCTTAACCCCAGACCCAGCCGTTGTGCTTCCCTTTACACCTCCAAGCTGTTAATTACTCTCTCCTGTAATCAGTGCTACAGTCAGACATATTCCGTTTGTAGATGCATGTACAGTAACGGTGTGTAGGTGCAGTACTGAGGTGGATGGGCTGAGGGACCAGTTCTAAGAGCTGCAGGCAGGAAGTTCACAGCACTGGTGGGGCAGCAGGACCAGGGCAGTGATTGTACCCCTGTACTGGGCACTGGTGAGGCCACACTTCGAATATAGGGACCAGATTTCTGTCCAAGAATGACCTTGAGTGTCCAGAGAAGGGCAATGGAGCTGGTGCAGGGTCTGGAGCACAATGCGCTGAGGAGCAGCTGAGGGACCTGGCAGGTTGAGCCTGGAGCAAAGGAGACTCCGCGGAGACCTTCTGGCTCTGACAACTCCCTGACAGGAGGGTGCAGCGAGGTGGGAGTTGGTCCCTTCTCCCCAGGAACAAGCAACAGGATGAGCGGAAACAGACTCAAGTTGTTCCAGGGGAGGTTGAGGTTGGCCCTGAAGAACCACTTCTTCCCCAAAAGAGTTGTCAAGCCCTGGCACAGGCTGGCCAGAGTGGTCCCCATCCCTGGTGATATTTAAAGGGTGTGTAGATGTGGCACTTAGGGACATGCCTTAGTGGTGACTTGGCAGTGCTGGACTAGATCTTAAAGGTCTTTTCCAACCAAAACCATTCTGTGATTCTCTGATGCTCAGGTTATGAATTTACACCACCAGTGCTGTGGAATCATCTGGTTGTGACAAGGCAAAGTCAACCAAGCACCTTGAGATGGAAACTGCATTGTAAGATGCCCTTGGTCATTATATATGCCAGATGTTGCAGAAGGCACTGGGGAGCTCTCCTGTGCATCTCATGGGCAAAGCGTTTTGGCTTCTCACAGCAGTGTGGGATTTCTGCTGGTTAAATGGACCCGTTGCGACTGCTCTGGAAAAGCTGCTCGAGGTTCTCCTACCACATGGCCTCAGTGCCAGGCAGCCTGAGTGAGACCAGTCCTGAGGGGAATGAGAACAAACACGGTTTTTCACACGTTTTGGTGGTTTCCCACTCTTGGTGTGTGGTTGTGAACTGTGATGTAAAAGACAGACCATGGCTTTGGCTTGTCCATCCATGGCACTGGGGGGGATTCTCATGGGGATGAATCTGAATGACACAGTATGGGGAGACAGTTGGAGGATGTTCCAGCAGCCAACCCTACAACGGCAGCAATCATTACATTACAACTCTGTGCACGGGTGTGCGTGCCTCAAACACAGGAATCATTAGCATCTCTGGATGATGGCAGCAGAACCACAGATGATTACCTCTACGCATGAGTCCTGCCTCCAAAAGACATCGCGTCCGGCCCCGTGGCTCATGCAGTGGTGGTGCCTTCATTGTGGTGGTTTTGGGGATTGCTCATGCTGGGGCTGGTACTGATTTTTCTGCTGGCACAGATGTTCTCAAAGAAGGAGTCCCATTTGGAGACCGATTTGGTCTATCTGGCTCACCTTACAAAGTATGAAATCATTATGCCCAACTCGAGGCCACCACCTTACCAGCTCATGACCTCCTTGTTAGCCTTTCCTCCTCTGCCAGTGTCTTCTCCAGGACTGGGAAAAATAAATTAAACTACCAAGTGGAACAGCTTAGACACAATGTCTTCATGATGGTTTTATTGCTTGTTTTCAGCAGTGTCAACCACAGAGAAGAACCTCCTCTGAAGCAAGGAGATGAACCAAATACAAAGGAAAAAATTAGCCAGTTCATTGCATATGTACAGAGTCAGAACGAAATAAATAACATCAGGCCAAAGGCCAAGAAACAAGGCAGAGATTTCACCTGTGCTGAGCAAGCAGGTCTGTCCTCACCGGCATGAAGAATACATCACAAGCACCTAGGTACAGAATTGTCCACAGAGACAGTGATTCTCCGTCCACAGCCAGTCTGCATCAACCTTTGCTGTCAAGGCTTATTTACAGGAGGGCGGAGCAGAGGCGCTCACGGTTTGACTGAGACGAGTCAGTTGGCACCAGCTACTGAACAACAGCTTGGGGTGTTCGAAACGAAGTCTGAAAAATGCACTTTCGGATTCAAAAGTGCGTTTTTGAACTTAATTTATCATCACCAGAGTATCAAAAATGTGGGGATTTTTTTGTTGTTTTTTGGGGTTTTTTTTTTAATGCGCTGTTCAGATTTCCTCTATGTACACATTTACAGCATCCACAAAACGGGTAGAAAACACTAGTGCTCTGCTGATGCCATCTGGGTGTCTGAAAGGCCTGCCCCTCAGAACCCAAATGGGCACTGTTCCCCTCACAGACCCGTTACGTGGTTTCCAGTCCCAGTGTTTGTCTTCCTCTTCCCTGCGATTTCACAGTATGTTAGAAATAACCAAGGCTTCACAGCCAGAGCTCCTCACACCGTGCAAGCAAACGAGGAGTTAGGAGGTTCAGGCAGTAGGAGGTGGAGAAAGAGATGCTCCGTGGGCCCAGGACACTCCTAGTTCCTCAAAGCCATAGTTTACAGCTGCACAGATCTCCAGGGGAAACACCACCACCAGTCATTGCAATTAAACCTCATCGGACCAGCATGAAAACAGCGGGCTTGGAGAGCGGGGGCAAAGCTGATTGACTGAAAGAAAAGGGCCTGAAATCCCCGCTGCTGCGGAGTTTGGGACCTCTGACTCCACATACTAGCCTGGGACTTAATTCTTCTCCATATTACACCAGTTTAGTTCTGGAATGATACCAGCAGAGTCATTCCAGATTGATATGGGTATACACCAGGCCACGAGCCTGGCCTCCTGTTCTTCAAGGGTCATCTACAATCAAGAAACATCACGGTCCTCGCCACCAGGAGCATCGGTGTGCGAAAAGTGCAAAGCTGCATTGAGAGCGAGGGAGCTCAGTCCTTGTCTCCAAGAGTTTGGCACATTCATTGGTGCAGAGGTGCCTTGGGCGGAAGCGCAGGGATGTGTCAACACCCCGGGCAAGATCCTTCCTTCAGCTAAACGCCTACTGGAAAGCCGAGCGGCTGGTTCGCGGCAGGGAGGAGGCATTGCTACACGGGCTTTGGTGTGGAACCCAGGGTCATCTTCCTTCTGACCCCCCATGGATTTCCACGGGCCATTTATCAAACCAGGCTGAATTTGTGTGGACAGCATCAAAGCAGCTTCACGAGGACACAGACTGGCATGTCCCAGTTTGAGCGATCCCCTTTCAGCCTGGAGAAATCTCGTATTTCCTGCAGGAACCCACTGGGTTTCACCTTGTTTAATCACTGTGGTGGAGACGGGAGGAATGGGACAAGCTAATCCCACCAAACACCTTCAAGCCCTGCCATGGACCGAGCGATGCTCACTCCTCAGTCTCTTTGAAACTGCATTTTCCGTTTTAAAAATGACTGGCGGTTAATCAGCAGGTTCATCTCTCCCTGAAAGTGTGTCCATCAGCTTGGAGCAGAGATTTGGGGTTAATCCCTTTGCTCGCATAGCGACACAGACACCACCCTGCCCCATCGCTTCTGAGCTGGAAGGGAAACAAGTGGGACGGTGAGGAAGAGGTGAATCTACTGATTAATTAATGGGCAAAACATTTGTTCTCCTGTAACACTTTCCTTGAGAAAAATACAACTGCTTCCTAGGCAAAAAATTAAAATAAAGTATAAGATAAAATGAAACAAAACAAAAATCAACAAAAATAATAAAATATTACTTCTAAAAATTAGAATT
>NW_010395704.1:54587-62158 GCF_000710305.1 Buceros rhinoceros silvestris | reverse complement strand
GTGTGTAGAGCACGGCTTGGTCAGCCTTCGGGTTCGGCTGTCAGTAGGGAAGCGGCGCGCTTGGGACACAGAAGCGCCGGTTTGGCCTGAAAACGAGGTGACTGCCGCCGCTCCTGCTTCGGCAGTCGGTGCACGGCGGCAGTTGTTCCCGCAGCATAATAACTTCCTCTCGTCCGCTCCTCTGGTGAGCAGACCGAAAATACTTAGTGGAGTTCCCTCCTGCAGGCGGAAAGCTGGGAAAGAGCCTGCGTTTTCATGATGTTGCAAGGATTCGAGGGGCTTCTGCCAGCCGTGCTGCAAAGGCTTGAGAAGTTGTCTCATGTATAAATAATGCAGCCTTTGGTGGGGAAAAACGAACGTGCAAGGGAGTGTGATGGGATTATGCCATGTCCATTTATGAAGGTGATCGAATGGCTAAACTTGCGTGGAAAACTCAGCTTTTTAGGTTTGGTGGAATTAAATATGTATTAAAAGCACCCTGAAAACTGATCACGGTACTTTTGGAAATCACTGTTTTCCATAGATTTGTGACTTCAGAATATCAACTTTGCAAAAGTTTTTTATTTATTTTACAGAAAAGAAAAAAAAAGATGCTGCAAATAAAAAATATCTAGTAAAATGGGTTTCCACATATCTGGCACTAGGCTTTCTGCACTCTACCAGTGTAAATAACAGGCTTAGTCCATGAAACCACCTTCCCCGTAGGAACACGTCTACTTGGTTCTCTTCCACAGCAGTGGGCACTGTCTCACTCACTCTCCCAACCTTCTCTGCCCTTCTGGTGATCATTCATTGACTTGGACTTTTCACTTCATAACTGATTTCTGCTCTGGTTTAGGGGTTTGGGGTTTTTTTTCTTTGGATTTTTGGTTTGGTTTTTTGGGGGTTTTTGGCGGTTCATTTTGAAGAGGGGTTTAAATGTTTGTTTATGTGGAGTTTTAAGGTATCAGGATCCTCAGTACAGACAAAACCTCTTATCTTTCAGGCTAAGGGAAAATCCCAAAACAAAACAGGCTGGTTGTTTTCTGTTGTGCTGGAAAGTTCTAAATAGGCAGAAAAGTAGTGGTGAAAACGTAATTCTGTACTAGCTCTGTTCTTGAATAGTCAGCAATAAAAAATTAGTAAATTTTGTCATATTCCTATCTGCAAATCAAGCGCTTAACAAAAAGTTGACCTAACAAAAGTTTTGACTAAGCACTCGCCTGGAAAAAAACACTCTTACCTGTAGAGTTTTTAAGTCAGAAAACTACTCAACTGTATTCCTAGAAAACACAGTGTAGCAAAAGGATCCTTCATGCGAATTCTTGTCTTTCTCCCATTCTGTCTTTTTTCTTTTCCTTTTATACGATGAGAGAATCATGTAACTGTGACAATACGAGTACTTTGCCCCTCGCTATTACACCCCATGAGCAGCATAGCTGGCCAAAAATGAGTAGTAAGAGTCAGATTAGAAAGTCCTTACTTATCGTATGTTGTGTGTATGGAGAAATACAGCGAGGTATTTTAGTTCTTAGGATACTCTCAGTTCTCCGTTACCCCAGGTCTCCCCAGCTGCCACCTGGGTCCCCCTCTCTCTGTGGCAGTCCTTAAGGACTAGCAAAGACTAGAGATGCTCACCCCACTTCTCATCTTATCTGCCCACCTTTATTATGCATAGGAGGTGCCATTGCCAGGCTTTAGCTGCATCTACCGTTGCCGCTGGATTTTCTTTTTTTCTCTAGTCCTCTATAAAAAACATTGTGGGTTTTTTCAGTGCCAAAACAGCTTTGTGTTCCTTACAGTCTGTTATATATTAACAGAAGTTATGTTGTGGTGAGTGAAGCTGGGCTTAAGTGCCCAATACAAAAATGCTGACTGTCAGATGTTTGCATCTCAATAAGGTTGTCTGTACTGGAGAGCTTTCAGGGATAAAGTCCCGAATAGTTTAAGTATCACGCTGCATGTTTTCCTCTGCCACAATACTTAATAGTTTGCAAACGTTTTTAGAACAGCAGTTTTCTCTTTTCTTACCAAAAAAAATCTTCAGGATCTTCTCAAGGTTTAGAAATACAGGTCATTTTATTAGCTACGTCTTAAGCTGGCATAATGACAAGGGTCCCTGAGCCTTAAGATACTGGGGTTTATATATTCAGTATGACGGAATGCTACTTTCTCCTAAGAGTAAAATTACCAGCAAGATTAGGTAGCATGATCTTGATCTCCTTTGCCAGGCAAAAGGCAAACACTTCATTTTTCCATTTAGAATAAAAAGTGTCATTTATTCTTAAAATCTTGGAGAAATGAAGTGTGTTTTGGGGTTGGGCCCTTCAAAGCTGGTTCCTTTGTAAGGGGTTGCAAGCTGTTTAAGATTTGTGTAATTTCTTGTAGAGATTCAACCCAATTATCCAACCTTATTAGAGTTCTGTGTACAAGTTTATCTGAGCGATAATGTTTTCTGAAGTGGCAGTTTTGAAGGGCTGGAAAATAAAATAGTGAACACAATAACATATTCTTGGCTGAGGAAATTAAGGACCATGTCTTTGCTCATTACCATCACGCCCCAAGCTTAGCAAATATTTGTTACACTCACTGGTGCTGGTGTCCTCTGCACTACAACATTCCCACCCTCTCATCCTCTTCCATATCTCCCGAAGCTCTCTCCACAGCCTCTGCTGTCTCTCAAACACGTGTACTCTTCCTTCTGCTCCGGACTTCGCCTCTGCCTGTCTTACCTGAACTTCCATGAAACTTCACTTAGTGCACCTATCTACTGCTTCCCATATCTGATTTCCTTTGAAGTCCATTCAATCAGCATTCTTCATGTCTCTCCTCCCAATACAAACTTTTTTGGTCACATCGTTGTTCTACCTGCTTTATCACTTGTGCTTTATTAAAATATGTTTATTAAGCTCACTCCAGTGCTGTCCCATTAAATCTTTCCTCTCTTCTGCTTATATTTCACTGCTAGATAACCTTCACACCCATCGCTGTACCCCAGCTAAGCTACATTCCTACTTATTTCTGCACTATCCTTCTATAAATGCTGCTGCTTTAAATTGCTCTGACTCAGTGAAATCTTACTGCCATGCTTTCATAGAAATATCTGTTCTTAAGAAACTTTTCTTTAAACGTTTCACATTAAATGTCTTACCATAACTTTCCTCTAACCTTCCTGTAAAATCCCCACCTATGCTCCATGACATTTCTAACATCAAATCTCCCCCAAAAGTAAATCATGCTCAAACATGGCACTACTATCCCTCCTGTCTCTTCCTTTTAACCATTTCTTACTAACACTTTCTGAGCCAATGCTCTGCCATCCCTCAGCGATACTTCCCTCTGCAGCCACTCATGCTGCCTTAGACCATACGCCTAGGGTGAGACAAACCCTAGTGAAATGTAAGTGCTTTGCAAGTGTCTTCCTACTTGTCATATTGCTGACAGAATATCTAATATCTGTCAGAGATGGTCAAAAGGGCTTAAAGAATGAGGTGGTGCTCCATAGCCTTGACCATTGGCCCCTCTCCCATGACTTCAGAAGATTCATTTGTAGACAATCCCAGTGAAGCTGGGTCTGAAGGTGTGAACCTGTGAAGGGTAATGTGAAGATGCTGGTAGTCCCATTTCTGGACAGTGACATGATTGTATATTTTGTCTCTAACCAACTTCCTGGTTTTTTAAGTATAGAGAGGGAGGTTTTATTTCTGTTTACATCTGTACCATTTGCTTTTCAAATTCTCTCTTAATCTTTGGTTTATCTCTTCTTACCTACCAAATTCTGCTATTCCTTGGTCTTGGTTGGTTTTGCATTTTTGTCTAAATGCGGATGTACTGCCATCCCTTGCAATTTCATGCACTTTCTGTTACTTCTGAGCTGTGAGCACTATTTAAATCTGAGAGGCTTAGCCTATTATTATGAATTTTTATTTCCTCAACTTTTCTTCCAGAAATTAATTAAATTATTTTTCCCCCCTCACTGGAGCTTGGTATCACAGTGCTAACCTGGCAAGGTTTTCCTCTACAAGAGTCTAACAGTTAAGTATGTTCTAGTCACTGTAGTCAGTGGTTTATCTGTATTACTTTCTTATGACTTGTGCCTGGAAACTCATACAAATCTGACAATCCCACTTTTACTGAAATATGAATTTTATTCCATTTGCTGTGATACTGAATTGGATACTTAAAACTTTTTTTTTTCAAGTGTTAGATCTTGGTTTGGTATCTTGCATGTAAATACAACAGAGCTGGATTTATCAGGAGGTGTTCAAGATCAATCCTAGAGTCGATCTTCTAGTCTGTGTTCTGTATGTGTTTTACCATTCTTGAACTCTGCTCTCCTTTGACCAAAAAGAACTGTGTAGGGTTTTTTAACTACTTCAGTTTGACAGACAAACTGGTATTGTCTCTTGAGCAAAGTTCATTCATCTAGTTGATGTGCAGTGTGAAAAGGGAAAAAAAACCCCTGACTTACTTACAGAAAGAAGTTTGCCTGATTTTTCAGGTGTTTAAACTTATAGCATGAGAAATTAATGCAGAGATTGCCATCTGTCTCCAGCGGGCAGTTGTTGGGCAAGAATGACAGAGGGTATAGGAATGGATTCAGTATCTGTGCAGATGACTTCAAAGGCGTGATGAGAACATTTTCTGCCCCGATTCACAATCTTACTGTGTAAGATGGTCCATGGCTGCTTCTTGTGTTCTGCACCACATGAGGGTACAGAGCGATGACTCGGCTTATTTTACTGCTCCTTGCTATGCAGTTCAATCAGCATAGCTTTGAAACAGTTTATTGAGCAACCTTGCTACCTCTCTTTCTGTCCAAACAGGCACACTCTAGGGCCAGATTTGACTAGTGAACCAGGTGAGTATGCCCTAGAGCAACTTGTTGAGGAGGAGAGATGAAAAACAGGCATGGAGTCAAGATGTTACGCAGTGAGGTACAAGAAGGTAGAGGAAAAACTGACACCAACAATCCTCGCTAGAGAGAGTAGGGAAGAAACAGGATGCTCTAAGGCAGACTGTAAATATGCCTCTGAGTGCAGTTTGCAAAAGACAGGGAAGCAAATCCCTCGATGGCAAATCAGTAGGGCCAGGATATGATCACCATACTAAAGAAACACTTGGAGGAGACAGTTTTTCCATATAGCTCACACTTTTGTGTTCACTGTGAAGGAACCCAGGGAGCATTTCTCAGTGGAGCTCTTCATTATGGAGAATCCATCAAAACCAAAGTATTGGAAAGAAACTTAACAAGTTGAGAAAGTGAAAAATAACAAATTGCCAAATGGCAGTGATAAAATAGCAGATGGAATTCAGTGTAGGTAAATGTGAAGTGACTTATGCAAGGAGAATTTTCTAAGGTAACAAGCTACTGAGACATAAGTAGCAGTGCTGAGTCAGTTAAACTGAAATGCTCCTGCAGGATGTCCAAGGTGCCTCACAGTAAGAATACCAGGGTATGTAATGCAGAGGAAGTGGATTTTTCCGTAGGCTGGTTCATTAGCCCAGCCTCTACACTTGCCCTTTTGGGACCAAACTGCTTCCACCAGTTACAGGTGCCTCTGGTATCTTTGCATTCCTCCAAGAGAGAGCGAGCTCATCTAGTCTCCCAGATGTAAGCTAGCCTTGGGTGTTTTCTGGGGCATGTTTTTGTGCCTCATTGTTCTCTACACTCCTGAGTTCTCAGGGATACCCTCCATAGGCAGCTGGGCTGCCACCATCTCAGCTAGTGGGGGGAGCTGCCAAGTTAGCAAGGTGATGTGCCATCTAAGATACCGTCTGTCACCTTGGTACTGAAAAGCTGACTGTACCTATTTGTAGGACAGAAATAATACTGTAGGTTTAAGTTCCCCTTAAGATAACCTTGTTATCTGAATAACACTACCTTTGTTGCCTGTTGTATTCACGATATGTTTCCAGCACCTACAGAACTATTCATTCTTCTTAGACAGCTTCCTCTGACCACGCTCACCTCTATACAGCTAGCTCTCCTTGCAGTATAAAACATTGTTAAACAGATTTTGGTCCACAGCAAAGACGATTCAGTTCCTGTCTTTCTGCATCTCCAAATGTAAACATGCAAATGAATAATTAGAAACCAAATCCAGTGGTTACTGGCTCACTGTCTGTCCGTGTCTTGTTGGTACTGGTTACAATTCATAACCCCTCAGGGCTTTTACAGTTTTTTTTTTTTTAAATAACAGCCCTCTAGTTCTTAAGAATTATTTCCATTTTCTGAAGGGCCAATATGAAGTAAGTAAAAATTAATAAGGTCTCTCAACTCTCACTGTGTACCTCTTCGTTAGACTGTTGTGCCTGTATCCTTTTTATCTAACCTCATGCAGGTGACGAGCTGCACACAGCAGAAAAGTGCAGCACCGATCGTGTGCAGTGGGCATGAAACTATGTCCCAAAAGAATCATAGTTAGGGCTGATGGATCTCCTCAGGGAGCTGACTAAGAAACTTGGCCTTCACTGAAACGCAGTAGGTGATGCATGCAGAATTTAGTGTGATGGCCTTTTACAGTGCTTTGTTTGAGCTATCTGTTCATTTTGCGATTAGTTTTCTCCCGCACCGCAGTATTCCTGGCGCCTGCGGTGTTTCATATGACGAAGTTGCCCTGTTAAAGGAATCAGACAGATTATTTCAGGAATTTAGTACTGGTTATTAGTAGCAATCATGTGGAATTGTCCAAAACAAACACAAACAGCAATCAATCAATGGCTGTGACATATCAGTGAGTGTAAGCAGAGGAGGGGAAAGCACTTGGAAGAGTTCAGAATCAGTGTGTAGGAAACCAAATGCTACAAAGGGAGAGAATAGCTTAAAGAATGTAAAAATTAAAATATACTTCCTACTCTTAAAATTATGTTGCTATTTTGTTTTACAAAACTTATTTCAGCGATATGTGGCCATGCTATAAGCATCTAGGGTAAAAGCTTGGGACTGTATTTTTGTGTGAACAGTTGGAACAAAATCTATGTGCCTACATTGTAATGATTTTATATCAACAGATGTGGACAATGCTTAAAAACTAAGTTTGTGTTTTGTTTGTAATCGACATTATTTGCTGTTTCAAGGTGAAAACTGCCAAGGTATTTAAGGTTACAAACTTTAAATATATATCAAAAAGAAGTTTTAAGTAAAAAAGTTACTTGAACAAGCTGCATACTTCATCCTGCCCACCAGCAAATCCACAGCCAATGCTCAGTTTATAGTATTTATTACCAGATTAGGCATTAGGAGTCAACAGGCATCCCCTTATGTGTTCGCTTCATTGATGGACACTCAAAAAGGGATCAATGGAAACTTGATTGAAGTTCACGAAGAAATATGGCTGTTTGCCTGCAAACACCTCAGTGGGTTTGAAAACAAGGGAAGAAGTGTAAAACCTTTCACTGCTTTCACCCTGAGACCATTTAGAGGTATGGAGGAGAAAAATACGAAAAATAGTGCGAATTCCTGAGGTGGGGAGTAACTGGATGAAGTGGGAACAGGTGACTTCCAGAGTGCTTAGTTTATGCTAAAACCACCCCTTTGGATTAGAGAGACCTAAGAGTAGGTGGGAACTAAATGGCTGGGTAGAGACATT
>NW_010395704.1:17392-54488 GCF_000710305.1 Buceros rhinoceros silvestris | reverse complement strand
TGAGTAAAGATTAGATTATCAGTGAAAAAAAGATCCAGTGGTCAGGAAAAGATTAATAGGGTCTTTGAAACCATTAGGGATGTGTGCTTCTGAGGAGCTTGGGATAAGGCTGTGGAGGGAGAGATGGAGCAGGAGGTAACTGAGGTGGAAAGAGATCTCACAAAACATCGAGGCTCTTGGAATTATGGAGAGAGCAATTGTGGACAGTAGAGAGGTCACTAGAAGATACAACTCTAGAGCAGTTAGCTCAGGAAGAAATGACCAGTGGTTAGGTCTGAAGGGGGAGTAAATCAGGAGAGAGAAGCAGCAAATGAATAGAAAATGCAGAAAGCAAGCTGAAGGATGGGGGACGGTCTAAGGGGGCAGGAATAAGCAGCAAGTACCGAAAGGACTAAGAAGTGCCGGGATCTGAATGTCCAAGGAAGGCCTTGGTGATCTGGGTGGCACACAAGATCCACTGAGGAGACTGAGAGCTGAGATGAGCAGAAGACGGAGGAGAGCGTGCCTCCAGCAGCTGTATCATGTCAGTAAGCTTGTAGTGACTTGTTAGTAAAATATGAAGGGATTTCTTGCACTCAGTGTCTGCATGTAGCAATTCCGAGTGCCACTCCCCAGACGCAGGGAAATCCAGAGAGTGCTCAAGGCCCCAGGGGAAGTCACTTGTGGGGTATTTTGGTTATTGTGGCTATCACCAGGGATAACAGGGAACATATTTAGACCTCAAAGCCCTCTCTTGCACAGAAAGTAATGGTGGCTTGGAAATAGGGCAGAACCCTATCCACGCAGAGCTGAGGAGAAAAGGTTGAGGGGACTGGAGAAGGCTGTGAGTGACCCTGGTGTGCTGCACATGCTTGCAAGGCAATGAACAGGGAGAAGACTCTTGAAGGGGTCAAAGGATGTCTACCCACAAGGACCTCGCAGTGTTCAGACTGCTCTGGTTACAGAGTGAGGCAACACACTTATACAGTGAACATACTGAACAGGGGTTGAGGAAGAAGGAGTTAACCTGTGTTCCGGCATTTCGGCCAAGTGCAGTGCTGCTATGAACTGCTGGCTGGACAACTTTCGGTGCCAGGGATTTTATTTTTTTTGCTGTTCCTCTCAACTGTAGCAGAGCTGTCCCGTAGTGCTCAGTAAGTGTCTACTCCTAGTCCGCAAGTCTCTTCACACACACACACACACACACACACACACAGAGAACAGGAGTGCTCACTGTGCAGCGGGTCCCTGTGTGAGCTCACCGGGGCATGTATTCCTCCAGACCCACTGGCCAGTCCTCCTTGGGTTACAGTTTCTGCCTCCTGATGGGATGGATTTCAACTCACCAGCTAGAACAAGAGCTCTCTGCCATTTGCAGGGATGTAAATTGTGCAGCTTCTTCCGCAGGCTGGTGGTATAAGACATTTAAAAGTAGTCCTAGCTGCATTCAGACTGACTCAGTTCATCCCTCACGTCTAAATTAATTTGAGATCGCTGTTCTCTGCCGTGCTTCATTTGTCATACTAGAGCTGGCTCAGCTTACAGCAGAGGCAGAATTTCCTCGAGTCACTGTTGTTTGAGCCATCCATCCCTACGGACTGTTGTCGGGGGGAAAAAGCTGCAGGAACCAGGCTGCCCTCCCAGACGAACACCGGCCAGGTCTCGGAGGCCGTGCCTTGCTGCCTGGGTCAGAGCTGTGCGACACGGTGGCAGCTCGCCCCTCCGAGACGCTGCGCTAGCCCGGGAGGAGCCGAGGAGAAGCGAAGCCGTCTGGTGCCACCTCCCGGCCCAGCGGCCCGGCAGCGGCCCTTCCCCGGCCGGGGCTCCTCCGCGGGCTGGAAACTCACCCCGCCGTCACTGTTCCTGGGCGGAGACTGGTGAAGTAGTGTTAGCACCTCGGTCCCTAACTAGCATTGCTTCTGCTCCCTCCGTCCCCACCCTCGTCACTGATTCGAAATAGAGTTGCTCCTTTTCGATGCCCAGGAGTAAAGCGGAGTAACGAACCCCCGTGGTGAAAGCTCTCTTATTATCATAGAGCATTTCACTGGCCTTGTATAGGAGAGGAGCTGAAGATGAGTTGCTAGGCAATTTGCCTAATGCAGCACCTACAGCCGTGGATTAAGTGGGAGGAAAGAACTTGGTGTAATTTACTGCATTTCATACAGCTGAAAACAGCAAGGTGAGCTGACAGTTGGAGAATCATGCCCATGGTATCTATCGACAGCTGATGTAAATGGGGGTTTTTAAACAAACCCTCTTTTCATTGAATCTTTCTGGGCAGTGACCAGACTGTGTAGCTCGATGTATATTTTGTGTAAATAATTTTGTGTACATGTGTATTTTGTACTAGCTGTTGTAATGAACTAATGCTCTCATCTTTGAATGACTTGGGGTGCAGGTCTAGGTAACCACTCACAGAGAGCAGTAGCTTTTTTTCACCCTCAGATCAGGCCTGTCCTTTTTTGAGGTAGAGATATATCATTAAAACAGGGGCATAGAACATAGACACAAATGAGGGCAACAGGGCTATCTTCTCTTTTCTTTTGGGGGGATGTGAGGGGGCAGGGGAGGCGCAGCAGCCAGCTGTGCTGGAGGTCCCACAGTAGGCAGTGCAGGCAGGCGAAGTGCACAGGACAGTGAGATCCGCAGCAGCTTCTCCCTGTACTAGTTGGCTAAAAAAGGAATTCAGCCCAGTGAGTCTTTGCTCAAAGGACTCTATACTGGAACAGGTGGAGCACAGAAAGATGGCACCAAGGAAATAAATAGGTCCTTCTCACCCATCGCCCCCAGTGGTTTTTTCTCCAGGAAATAAAACAAAGTGTGGCAGAGACCACACTGGGAGATGAATTGTGCTGTCTTGGCTAACCTCTTCTGCTAAGCTTTCACAGGTTTGCAGAACAGACACGTAGAACACCAGTAAGAAGGGTGAAATAATTACAGTTGGAATGTGGGGCTTCTGTCCCTCCTGTAATTATCCCTGGGCCAGATGAGAAACATTAGACATCCAACAGGTGATGTTTTTAGAGGAGAAAGCAAACAGTTCCTCCTTTCTCTGAAGGCTACATACTTTTCCTATCTAATCAGTAACACAAAATGGGGAGGTGCTGACACAAGCAAGAATAGCTGATGACTTCATCAGTGTGGCAGCAGCTCTCCCTTTAAAGTGTAAGCAATTCAGTGCAGCTTTGGGAGTTTCTTTTGGGGTTTTTTTTGTTGTTGTTGTTGTTACTGGGTTTTTTTTTTTTTTAATTCTGTCTTCTATTCAGGTTCCTGCAGTCACCTTTAGGACAGTTCAAATCTTACTTCAAATCTATGCTGAGGCAGAACACAATACTACTTGTTGTTACTAACAAACCCCAACTGCTGCTCTGGCAATCAAAACAAACATAAAGCAAGTAACTCTGGTTACCAGCCTTTTTTACCCTTGTTATCAGTGGCTTTAACCTAGGAACTTGAGGAAGGTGAATCACCATAGCTAGACTTTAACGTTGTGTACACAGCCATGAACAGCAAGAAATTCTTCTGAAAAACGTAAGCAGATGGCTTCTTCTGCCCCCCAACAGAGTGGAGATTCCTCAACGGGAGAAAAAACCCCTGTAACTGCACAAAGGTGACCATCAGAACTGCAACAAAACTATTCTAAGATTTAAAGCAGGTGGGAAAGCAACCCTCTACAATGCAGTTAAAATTGTTTCTACACCCTCTTGAAAAGTAGGCTCCACAAAAAAAAATCTGTAATATTTACACGCGTGTGGATTTTTTTTTTAAGCTGTACCTTATGTGGTGAATTTGTGTCATATTTTGTTGTAACAGTCCTTCAGATTGTAGCTGGAAACTGAATTTCATCTAAAAAATGTATTTACCTCCCAGCTGCACAATTGAGGTGTCAAAATTATCCACTGGCCACAGTGTATCTATCTTACCTTAAGTGAGAGAAGCTGAAGCTACCACTAAAAGGGGAAAAGTGCCTTTCGGTGTAACTAAAAATGTGGCTGCCTACACCTTCGATACTGGACAGGCTTGAGGCCAGAGCTGCCAAGACCCTTCAGCACTCCTCACCCCATGGGGACCTGAGCACTCTCTGGGGAGACCCAGCTGGAGCTCCCAGGACCTGTGGCTGAACTGTCTTGCAGCGTGGCAGATTTGGCCACCTCCATTTAAGCTCTTGCCACAAGAAACAAGACAGAGACAAAAGGGTGCATATTCCTTTCCAGGGGAGATGGTGTGTGACACAGGTGGGCAAGACCTGAAGATGTCCGTAAATGAACTGTAGAGTGCCAGCTGTATAGAGTCATGCCACTTTCAGGATCATCCAGATGAAGCAGGAGTCAGTGTAATGATTATTTTCATCATCACAGCTTCATTTAACAAGAAATGAATACCTCCTCTGAGCAGCAGTAAAAGCCAGCTACAAGGCCTAAGTCATACTACTGCAGACTTCATAGACATTTTTCTCTGTTTGGGAGTTGGAGGGTGATGGGGCCCTGAACTCTGACTTGGGACCAGTTTGGTTCTGATGTGTCCCCTACCTTTCTCCAAGTAAACTGTTTGTTTTCTGACATGGTGGTGTCTTTTCATGTCCGGTTATTGTGGCATACTTCCTCCTCGCCACCTGCTTCTCTTTGGGTAGATCTCCTGTCTACCGTCATACAGATGGCTTTGGCATTATGTGGTACCCTCACTCTTGACTATAAACCTCATGGTTAAGTCAGCTAGCAGGGTCGGGAGCCATGTCCTATGTTCAATAAAGGCAAAGGCAATAATAATTTCTCCCTTGACACACATCTAAAGCAGGTATCTTCAGCTCCCCACCACCACCCTTTTTTCTTCTTCTCTGAGAGGACATGCAAGTAGTTGCTCTTTCTAAAAAGACATGAGAGGACACTTGTTTTATGACAACACGTTTGCTCTTAAAAGACCATCAAATGGACAGTGGCCAGAAATATTGAGCGGGTAAGATTAATACCCATTGGTTTAATGTTCTCCATTAAACTACACAATCCAAAGTTCAGCATGGGAGATACTGCTAAAGGAGGGAATACTGAGACTGAAAGTTTTGTACTTGGTGCTGAGCACACAAGTGCACCAACCTCTACACACTATGAATTATAACTGCTCTTTTTGGAATCTGGCAAGGAAATAGCAGAAGTCTGAAAGCATTATGTACTAAGAACTAGGGAGATCAAGAGGGAATTGCTCATGACGAGGGAGAGGGGGTGGGCAAAAATGAAGTTCCAGCTTCCGAGTCTTATCTTCTAGGTAACTGCTACTGCTTGGAGCCATTAAGGTCAGGCAGTCCTGACACAGGCCCTCTGCCACCACCCTCCCCGCACTCGGCTGCCCAGACTGCTTTCCCACCTGTGGTCACTCCTCCCCCCTGGGTGTTGGCTTCCTTCATGGCTGAGGCTGGTTCTGGACACAGTCTTTGCCTCTCAGCTCTCCAGCACCAGCTGCTTGCCTGCCTCCACGTGTATTTGATGTTAATTCTGGGACGTGGAGAACCCTTTCCACACTGTGACAAGTCCCCTGAAAACCCAAGTTGCTGTTTTGAATTACCATTTAAGCCGTCAGTCGCTCAAGGAAGCTTGCCAGAGCCAGCAGCCAGCAAGACTCTATTTCTCATATGCAAGCTCTCTCCTAAATATTAAAATAGTCCTCCACTACCCATTTGCTCTCTGCAGTAGCTGGATTTTCTGGGGATGTGTTTGATCGGCACAGTTTGATCAGTACAGTAAGATGGTGGCACAAGTTTAGCATTTGCTTTGTGAAATTTGGTTAGTATCACGTAAAAAATGGTTCTCAAGATTCTGCACACAGACAGGTTTATGTAAAATATATAAACATTTGTCCAAGTTGTTACAGATTGCATAAATATGGCATTTTTACTGTTGCATTTACAGATGTGCATGTACAATGATGTGCAAATAATCACAATTTGATTACAATCTTTGAAAGGTACTTGAACCTTGCATCCAAGTAACGCAGTGAATGAAAAATGCCCACCAAAGAATTTAAATAGCAAACTTATAACATGGTTTAAATTCATAACAAATTTCAATGCCTTCTCAGTAAAACTTTCACACATTTAAAATAGTTTGTATTCATTTTATTTGTATATGTCAAAATACAATTTTTTTTCCAAAATAGTGGGTTTTGCAACTAGTTTCATGCAGATACAAGGTCTGCTCAGTACTACCAATAAAATCAATATAGCACAGTAGCCATTCATTTTTTAGATATAAAGAATAAATAACCTAAATATAAAACACTAAAATATTAGAAACACGTATTTAATCATTCACAGGCACCCAAACTTTACCAAATATAATTCAGAATATGTCTAACTGTCTTGTAACAGAACTCAATACGTTGCAGCCATTCAATTCTTTATTTTATGTTAGCGTAAGACAATGGAAGTCCCTACGGTTCAGACCCACCTCTCATACAGATCAATTACGATAAGGTATTTCCAACTATCTGTGTACCTTTAAAATCAAGAATCCTGAGCTTGGTAGTAAGAGCATAACCTTACATCTTCAAAAAACCAATCAACAGAGAGAGGACATCATGTCTTCCTTACCAAAACAAACCCCACCCCCATAAAACTAACCCCCACCCCCCAAGTAGGCAGTAGAACACAATGACCTTTTTAAATGAAGGGGTACAAATTCACATTTAATATAGTATACAATATAATCAATAATACAATAGCTACTACAAGCTTTACAATGTACAATTTGTTTTAATGGCTGATCCGTTCAGTGGTTTTAGGCAATAAACTATGTGCCAATAGGATGTCGTATTTCGAATGGTTTAGTGAAAATATAAAAGCTGTTTCTAACAAAAGCGATCTTCACTTAAGTAATTTTTTCGTTTTTAAAGGCCACTGAAATGTATAAAATGGTCTGACATGATGGTGTTATCAAATTGGATGCCTCCTCACATGGCAACAACAGTGCATATAAACATTAATGTGAGTGTAATGGGTTATGTTTTTCAAATGATTTAGTACGTTACTTTGGCTAGCACAACAGTTTTGGACAGCACTCAGATAAATACAGGTATGTGAAATGTAGTGAAGCAGTTATATTTATGCAATTTTTTATTATGGTGAACACTATCAAATGAAAAAAAATGGGAGGAAAAGATAATAAAGTATTTTATATAGTTTAGACCTTTTGTAAAGATAGGGCTCCATACAATGTACAATGTCTAAATTCTTTATACCATAAAAATTAATGAACTTTGTTAAACACACTATTCTGGAGTAGCCTAATTTGCATTAACAGACATTTGCAATAGGGAAATATATTCAAGCATGCCACGTGGTGGTCTGAAAAATCAAACCAGTACACATTTATATATACAGCATCACTCAGTACCTGCTCAAATGAATGTGACGATTACAGGATCTAACATCTTTCACTACAAACTTTTTTTTTTTAAAGTGACCAATAAAGGCAGAAAACAGGACTCTTAAAATATTTCTAGTTTCAACTGACTTTTAAAGCATTTTGTATAGGAAATAAATGCATATTGCACAAACAGTGAAAGCAAATGTTCCACCAAACATCTCTGTTCCAGGTGGTCGGACAATACAACTCTAGGTAGCTACACGAATACGTAATTTAAAAGGGTGTGTGGTCTCTGCAAATGGTAAAGCTGTGAAAACACTGTACAAGAAAATCTGGTACATGAATAATTAGAAGGGAAAAAAAAATCCAAACTTAAGATTTAAAGTAAAACTGAGTATAGAAAAAAACTGGGAATTGTGGCACAACAAAAACATTATCGAGTAACTGTCTTCTGTGAGAGCTGAAAGCTTTTGTTGATGTAAAAGTGTTTATGTACAACTAAGGCTTACTGGTTAAATATATCTGAGGCGTATCTGGCCTTGAACACTTTCCTTATTATGCTGTAGCTGTAAACAAGATTTCTCAGTCATTTTATCTTCTCAGCAGCTGCATTTTAACAGAAACAATGATCTTGATACAAAAAAACACACAGGTAAGAGGGCGTTTGGCAGGATATCTGAAAATGACAGTCTCCGAGGGATCTTCCCACATTTCCAGTGACTGCCATACCATGGTCCACTGGAGTTTAGACTAGTGATG
The DNA here is from genome assembly GCF_000710305.1 of Buceros rhinoceros silvestris. Lineage (NCBI taxonomy): Eukaryota > Metazoa > Chordata > Aves > Bucerotiformes > Bucerotidae > Buceros > Buceros rhinoceros. The sequence continues at coordinate 46,395 of NW_010395704.1, read as the reverse complement.
TGCAATACCGTTATTTGCTGCTGTAGTAAACCCTTTATTTGGAAAGTTTGCTTATAACTCTGATCAAGGCCCCATTTTCATCTTTTAGCCTCTGGTTGTCTGCCTTCAGATCTGGTAGCATCTATGAAAAACGAAACATGATGGTTATTTGCAGCAAGAGTAGACAAGCACTGGGGATAAAAATCTTCATTCAGCTTAAGCGTCTTGGCAGTTCTCCCCGTTCATATCAGCAGTTCAGGAACATCCCACCCTTTAGCACGATACAGTTAAGAGTTACAGATTAGGAGTTTTCATTTGCTTGGACTAGATGCACTAGAACTCAGTGGTGCAGATGACAAGCCTCTAACAAAAGCATTCACAGTAGCATGAGGAAAGTAATTAAATGCTTCGAATTCCAGTGCAAAATAAAAGTTAATTACCAACTATTTAAAGAGGCTTGTCTATACTGTGCTTGCACAGTGTCAAAAAACCATGCTGTGGCAAAGCGTATCTACCACTGTGCTCTTGGATGATTTCATCCTGATGAGATAGCATGATTCAGCTTGTTAGCTCATAGCATTAATCTTCCAGCCACTTCCAAATGCATGTGAAGCACACATCCTCTAATTTAAGATTGTATCCCTGAATACTACAGTTCACGCACGATCAGATCACTGAAAGACATCTCTGGAACACCAGGCTGCATATGCAGGCATACAAGTTAGATATAGACGGCAAGTTAAGGTTGCCACAGGAGATGGGTGACACACAAGCACAAGAGCTGGAAGGCAGGAGCCAAGTGAGGTGAGAGTTGGACAGGATCAGACAGGAAAGGAGGACAAGTCAGTGCACAGAGGTTTGTACCAGGAGAATATAACTTGTCAGAGAAACCAGAAGTAATCTCAGCAGTTCGCCTTATCTACATTCACACACTGATAACAAAACAACTATAATACTCATGGCTAAATTATGTGTGTCGTTTCTAGCAGCAGGTTTACACAGGTGGTAACAGCCGATTCCTGCACAGTGGTTATTCAGTAACCTCAGGTGCATGCAAGAGGTCTAAGTCCAGCTAGCGACCAACGTAACAACTGCTTACATAATTTTTTATGATGAATTTCCTTGCCCCTAGTTTTGTTTTCATTTTATTCAAGCAAAATTATACTTTGAAACTCATTATATTCAGAACATGATTATGGAATGGGAAGAACTGACTGTGCATTACACTAGAGGCTTCATTTACACACCTCCTCTAATGGATTCCTGTCCACGGTCAGTTCACCAGACAGCAGACCCTCCCACAGACTGAAACAGGTTGGTGCACTGAAGATGACCAAGGTTATAAGATCTCTCTTTTATTTACCTGACTTTGTGGAAGGAAGATGGCAAGACATCGTAAGAGGAAAAAAGGTGGTGTCCACAGTTAGAGTAAGTCAAAATCATTCTGCTAACCTGGATTACAACCCCACTCCATGATGGAGCTTAGGACAAGCCATCTAAACTGAGCTCTTCGCAGAGTCAGAGGGAAGCTTCCTTTATAGACAGGTGAGAGCCATGCTTTCAACAGAAAGTGCTGTAAAATGCTGATTACTTGAAAAAACCACACCAAGGTGTTTGAAATTGAGCAACACTAGTAATCATTTGGCAATTTTCCGGTGTTATCAGTGTTAAGATTTCTAAACTGTATGAAACAACTACTGTTGTCTGAGATACATGTGCTAGAGGTAGATAACAGATAACAGGCGCATGTCCCACGCATTTGTGCATGCACCTGTAACGTTAGGATAAACCCAGCATTGTTCTGTGATGTGTATCTGCAAACAAAGAAAGAGCCATCTGTTCAGGCAAAGCAACTAACACCTCTCCTTCCTCCTTTTTGTCCTGTTACGTACTTCACACCAAAGATCCTGGGTGAAACCACAACAGCCTCCACGTAGCCGTGCACAAGGAAGCAAGGGAGTCTGATCTGGTTCTCGTTAGTTGTGTATCTCCACAAGTCTTGTGTACGCCTTCCAATGAGACCTCAAAGTAACTCCAGGAACACCACATTTCCCTTTAAACTCCTGGACTAGGGAGCTGCACCCATAATGCTTAATTGCGTACAGGTAGACACACAGATTGGCATATTTTCTGATGAACTATGTTAACAAAAAAAGCTGCTGTTCAAATGCAGAGCTTTAACATAATCCAGTACCGTTATATGTCTGCAAATCTCTGAAGACAGATTTTAATCCTGATTAAACTAATAAGACAGAATAGGTATTAAGAAAATATTTTCTTTTTTCTTGTGAGTCTGCTAATGAATAGAGGAAGACTGGTAGGAGACAAAAGCAGTTATGAGTAATAGGAGATTGATCAGGAAGCATAAGCAAAATACTTAATGCTTCTCATCTATGCTAATCCCTACATACTTTAAACCTGGCCATAGATATTTATACAATTTTCGTGAAGCAGTACATTCCTATGGTACTCAAATGACTCATGAGGTGACACCCCGCACTGTTGAAGTGCAGAGGCAGGAAAAAAAGCTCTGCAGTCAATTCAGTAAAATTCAGTTACATATTGTACTTAACACTTCAATTTCCATTTTGCTTCTCACTAAAACAGCAAAGTTATCTTCCTTTGATGAAGACGATGATGAGATTCCCGAATAAGACTACCAATGCACTATTTTGCCTGTCTGTATTGTATGACTAGGTTGTAACTTTGCAGTGCTGTCACTGACCAAATAATTATTCAATAATCCCCTGATAATATGTGGAGCCAACTCAGATCTGTACAGTAATAATACTACCTGTGTTTGCCGGAGGACACTGCTTGTACATTTTTAATGTACAAAACAGCTCTGTAAATTAAGATTACAGAAAGCTCATGAACTCCTAAGGTACCGGTTCAGATTTATCAGGCACACTGCTATGGCTAAGCTACCAACAGCTCCCTGCTTTTTTCTGTTGCTTTTCTTTTGCTAGCCAGGCTCCTCAAGCTCCACAATGATCTGCCATCGAAAACTTCCCCTACAAAAGGAATACTGAATAGTTTTCTGTGGGTTAACACCCTGAACTGGCTTACCATGGTTAAAGGAATGCCAGTGCTAGCAAAAAAGAGACAGTATGGATAGGATGTGTGGCTGCGGACAGCAGGCATTAGATTAGCTCAGCTGCATTGAAAAACCACATTGTTAGCTGAAGCTGATGTAAGACGGGCTGCCCTAAAGGGACAGCTCTCCCTCCTCTCACAGCACTACGCTCCTGCTGCTTTCTGCATGTCAGTGATTCAACAACACGGGTGAGATGGATCAAGTAATGTAACAAAACAAGTAAAGGGATTTGTTTTCAGCCAAGTCAGAGCTGACTTGACTCGCTCAGCAAGGGTTAACACAAGGGAATGTTGAGGAATGTGGGGCCTGGACCAGGAACAACCTTTCTATCCACATCCTATTGTCAGACCAACTCCAGGAAGACACAAAGCCGAGGATAAACCTTTTCTGTACTTCATGCCTCTTAGTGGGGAAAACCTGAGATTGGAGTGTGAGCAGAATGAAACAATGTATACTCGCTGCCTTGATTTTGAGTGGGAAGGGGGATAGGCTAGGGGAAACAGTTCAGCAAGAGTCACTGTGCGGCCGGAATTTTTTTTTTCCACCTACACACCTTAAAATCTCACCCTCTACCCTATACAGCTGTCGTATAAGGAAGAAAGGCATATAGATTTGGTGTGAAATAAAACTACATTTTTTTCCTCATGGAATTTTTCAGCCTTTGGTGGATTTCTGACACAGCCCTGCAAGAACACTAAAGACAACAAGGCGTTTTTTTTCCAAGATGCAACTTAAAACAGTTCATACCTTTAGCAGAAGGGGACTGAACCAGATGACCTAGTAAATATGAATCTGACACACTAGGCAAGTGTTTTGCATCTGTGTTTGTACAGTCCATGCACTACAGGATTCTGATCCACAACTAAAATGCCTACATATATAAGCCATACAAATAAATTACCTTAACTCAGTGTTAAGACTGGATATTTAAGCCACCTAGATAAAAACAAGGAATGGCCAGAACCACAGGGGAAGTTAATACGTGAAAATATTAATCACCTTGAAATTCCAATACATTTCTGAAAGAAAAGACTTTGATCCCCTGTAAACACTAAATCACACAAATGTAAGAAATAAAGTTGCTTTATTTCTTGTTGTTCAGGAATGCACAGTACTGAAACCACTTCTCAAACATTCTTTGAAAATTCTTCAGTTTGAAATTAGATTTGTATCAATTCCATGCACTTTAACTATACTGCAATAAGAAAGCTCAATTCTTAAAATTTCAGTGTTAGAAAACTAGAGGCAAATCTATTTGAGCATTTACTCAAATATCAAAATAAGGGAGTGATTTCAGTGCATCCTAGTGCGAACTCACACCCCTTCAATTGTGGCCAAGGTTTCAACGTGTCAAAGGTCTCGTGGATCACTGCCATCTTATCTTCAAGTAAGAGAGGACAAGCTTCAGTGCTATTAAGGACAATACCACACCATACCAACACACCTGCGACACCTGTAGTTGGTACACCGGACACCATGCTTTAGCCACACTTCCATAACTGAATAGCAGTAAGTCAGTTTCTGACACACAAGTGTTAATAGTAAAATTCTACTCAGGCACAAACTGAATGTCAACACCTGCCTGGCTACACAAAGGAGAAGGCAGAAATTACAAGTCCACAGGGTGCAGTTGCCTACAGGACCCTGACAGCTTGGCAACCACTCGGGTCAAGGCCCTATTCTCAGTCACCAGTCGCTCATTTATGTGTCTCAAAGATTGAATCTGCTTTATTTGTTGCAGGTTCTGCAGGAATCAAAGAAATCGGAGTGAAAATGAGGAAAAAAAAAATCATGTATATTATGTTTAAAAGAACTAGAAATGAGCAGAACTGAAAGAAAACTTAGAAGAGACAGTCCTGTTTAAAGTAGGTAAGTTGCTGTGAAAGGAAAGTATCAAACAAGTGGCACATTCTTGAAAAGCAATCTAAGAAGCAGCAGCGATTAGTCACAGCTTTCCAAAACAGTTCAGGATACATTAACAATGAGAGCTATTCCTGGAATTCTTTACTTAACATCCTAATTGCACAAACTAAATGTCCTATTCAAAAGTCTGTAAATAATGACACATTTAACATATACTTTGAACATGGCAGTGTAACAAATGATACGAAGATTATTTAGTCCTAAATTCAAAACTTTCTGCTTATTGAAAGAAAGCTTTTGAAAAAAGGCATTATATTGCATTCTCTATTTTTCTTGGAAGCACAACCTTCCCTAACCAGAATTTACAGGTTGATGATAGAAGCTCACATCCTGCACTCAGACACAGCTATTTTCCCCATACCATTTTGCTTTCTACATATTTCATTTCTAAAGGCCCCTCGAGGAATCAGAGACATTGTGTCCTCCCTTACAGCAAACTATCTTGATCTGAATCCAAGGGAGCTGGAGGCATCGTGGTTGCTCTCTGCCTACATCTGCCTGTCAGCTTCAATTATTTCAACAAAACTTCCTGCATGAATGTTAATGAAAAGTATTTGGAATTTAATACCGTTTCCAAGCACAAGAGGGAGCTCAAAATTGAGCATGAAAGGAAACTTTATTGATCAATTACAAATATCACTAACGAAAACAGTGGTACATCTTTAAAACACTGGTGTGCAAAAATGTTTCTATTTCATTGTGTTCCACTCGTTTTCTAGTCATACTTTAATTCTACCAGTTTGGTTTGCCCTGTCCAATATTATATCCAAGGCCATAATAAAAAACAAATCTGCCAAATTTCTCACCCTTCTTAACCATATCAGAAACTTAACAGTGACAAACGACGAAATAAGAAAACGATGAAACAACAAAATGACTGGTAAAAAAAAAAAAAAAGCCAGAAGTATATTTTAAAAACTATTTTCCTTCTGGGATTCAGTTTATACAGAACTGAAAAAAGGGAAATCAGCATGTGGGAAATGTTTCTTATTTGTCAACACCTGAAATCTATCTACTGCTTTTTATTAACTAAAAACTGATTATTATTCACTCTACACAAATGAAAGTTTTTCTTTTGATATTGGTAACGTGCTGTCTACCGTATAATTTAAAGAGCGTAAGACAAAGGTTCCACAAATATTTAATGCTTAAATACCTATGAAATTATATCCTACCATTAAGTTAATAAAATATAGGGTATCACATCAACATCATAGATTGTAATTCCATCTTGATTAGATCATGAGAAGTTTCACTGCAACCATCTCTGAATGCTTCTTGTTAGCCAGTATGTTACAGAAGCATAAGTATCAGTAGTACCTTCTTAGAAGTCCTACGTGTATGACTGCTTATGCTGGTGTAACAGCTCTGCTACAAGCTATATGGCATGAGTGATTTTGAAATGCAGCTATAACCTAGTTATCCTCTAATGAAATTATAGAAAAGGCCAGTAATACCGCCAGACTACACATTGCACTAACACAGTCATACACTTTGTTACTAACAGTTTAATGTGTAATAGTTTACTTACTTTCAGTTCCTCTTCCATTTCAGATATCCTTCTTTCTAGAGCTCTTCTTTCCTAAATCAAAAGATGTGTGTTAACACTGAACAATACCATTTTTTAAAAACTACTGCTTGTAAATACTGTGGTAACAGTGAAATACTTCGTTTCAAAGATCACACAACCAAAAGCACAGTGTGGACAGGAAACTTGTGATGGCAGTGATACAGAAATTTTGTCAACGTGGAATTTTAATATCTGAGGAGGAAGAGAGAGAGATTTACATCAAGTCCTATAAAATATACTCCTTCCTTTACACAAATTCAGACTGGTTGTAAGTACCATTTGCTTAATATACAAGAAATGCAGAAAATTATCAGAAACAAACAAGAATATTAAGAGAAACAAGCACAAAAGCATAAGCTTTCATAGACAAGCAAACGTAGCTAAAACATCTGTCTCAGCTCAGCGGGATCTGTCCACACTATAAACTGCAACGTAGTGTAGATACACCTAAGTTTACACTAAAGGAGTTCAGCTGAGTACTAGCTACGTAAGACCACCTGCTTCTTGCGTAAATAAATGCTTCCTGAATATTTTCTGCATTTCTAGCATAGCTTTATCTTCCTCTTTTTTTTTCCTTTTTACCTGAGAAGCACCAGAAATTATCCTTTGTAGAGAACTTCAGGCTGTTTTGATTACACAGATTACAGTACCCAAGCTAGCTTACTGAAAGTTAGTGTAGGGTTTTCTGTACTATGCTGCAGTCTGCACTGCAGACACACTACTACTAAAATGACATTATTTCATGTAAACCCAATTTTCAACACATCTGACAGATGAAGAGCTTGATTGCTTGCTTTCCTGTGTCAGACAATGCAGTGTGTCTCATTTAAAAGCAGCTGCGCTTATCAGTACTTTACATTCAGATTTTTCCAAAGTGTGAAAGGCAAAAGCAACAGATTATTGCGAAGTGGACATATGCATCTGCATACAATGGTGTTATGCAAACAGCAAGCAGCATTGACTGAAGTGTGTAAAACTTTGGTTAGATCATACCGCCCAGTAGATACTGACTCTTGCCGGTCACCTTTCAGATATAAATCATTTGAATTTAGTTTAATCACAGTGCAGTTATACCCCAACATTTCCCCATTTTTGCACACAGCTGTAAAGGTCTATCAAAGTAACAGATTACTGCAGTTGTTAGTACTTTATGTAATTAATTCCTCTGAGTTAAGACTGTTCCCATAATGATACTTACTGATAGTAATTGGGCACAGAAAGTACCAGCAAGTTAACTGCAGTAAACAAGTGACTAACAAAACCCCCACATCTTACAGTACTTAGAAGTGTACCAGCTACCTACTAGCTTTGTAGAATAACATTATGCCAGTGTTCTTATATTAAGCAACATTTAACAATTCCTGTGATTACCAAGAGGTGAATGATCAACTGAGTCTCTAAATTTCACATGGTCAGAAAATCTTAGTCCTTCTGATGCATTTGCTTAACTGGTATATTGAGCTTGTCTAAGAACAACACTTAGCAATAAAAGCCAATCATATAAAACAAAAGCCGTATTTCATTAATTTTGTACACTTCACATTATATAAAAGAAACATTTAAATGGACTGGCCTAGACGTAAGGTGGTTTTTTGGTAAAAACATTGTTCTGATTAAATGAAGCTATGCTTCTCTTTCTCCTGAACTGCTTACTCTTTCAGGAACTGGCTTGAGGAATGCCAACAAAATAAATCACTGCAGTTTCACTGGGAAGATTTGCCAGTGTTATTTGATTAGTCCCTGGACTCAAAGAAAGTGTTTGAAATTTATGCAGTCTAAAATTTTATGATCTACTTCCAACAACTCCATAAGGTACTCCAAAGAACATTTGTAAATCTCAAAATAAAAAACAATACATGCCAGTATCTCAGCGTATGAAATACAATAGCTCATTTGTATTTATCAAAGCAACTAGGAACCACAGGCGTGGTGCACTGAGATTGAGGTATACGGATATACGCAGGTGAAAAACTGAGTCTAGAGTTTTAAATTACTAAAAAGTAAAACTCAGATGAATATACCTACATATATTTGTATACTCAGTAATACCAAAACCCACATGTCTCCACAAAGAATATTTCCGGCTGAAGAATTCTAAATTTGACAGAAACTGGTTAAAAGTACCTACAGTTCTGAACTCTAAACCCGACTGAAAGCTGGCAGTTTGAATTTTATTATCACGTCATATGAAATTCTGCAAAGGACTTTTAGTGTAATATTCAGAGTGTCAGATCATTAATGAAACCCTTATTTTTGCCTATGTATTGCTAGGACCCTGCATGTGTGATCCGCTCTGTACCCCCATCCCCATGCAATCAGCCTCTTTCTGGTAAACAGTTCTCAAATTAATGACATTGACAATGTATCACCAAATCACATCATGGAAAACCACTTCTGAAGGCTAAGTTCAAATAAAAGTCAAAGCTAGTATTTTCTAAATTTTATTACTGTGCAGTTCTAGGTTTAATAACTGTTCCTATCTTCTTTACTGTAAAGGTATGTTTCGGCTTGGATATTTCATAGTTAAAAGATGCCTTCAGGTTGTTCTCTGCAGCATTTTATTTCTTGCAATTTATTCTTTCCATGTTACTTTTCCCGTCCACTTTTCTCTATGTAATTTATATAAACACTGTCAGTTTTATATTTTATTTTAGTGTAGTCATATATTGGAAAAGTATACTTAGAAAAGCTCTACAATTTGTTTTTACTGTTTACATTTATATTGATATATTACACATTAAAAATGTGTCTTTAAAATTATTTTTAAATTCTGGATTTGGTAAGGTTATTTCTAGAGATCAGCTATTGATGACAAGCAGCTGGGAATCCTGCTTCAGTCACTTTCAAAGTAAAAGTAACTGTAGACCTAAACAACAAAGGAAATATAATCACATATAAATACTTCTTTTAAAACATTTTCTGGAGAGAAGTTTAAAATTATAAAATACAAGGAACATCTCCTAAATCTTGTGTAAATAATGTTTCAGCCATACAGCATTATCACAAACTTAATTTTTTTACCTGCTAGCTATTATACTAACAGCTATTATACTAATATATTTAGGAAAAGTAACATTTCTTAAAGACATTTTCCTGTTGGACTAAATGTCTTTACCAAAAAAAGGTGCAAGAATTTCTAATATAGCCAATTGTTTTAATGCAATGGCCTATTTCAGGAAAAAGCAAAGTATTAATTTAAAACTGAAATAATATCTAGCTATGCAGTACTGAGCACTCTGTAGTATGGATGCTATATTTTAATGGATGCAGTCAAACCTATGAAATAATTAACTGTCCACTTCTGTGGCCATGCTAGCATACAAAAAAACAATGGAAAATGCTGATAAACTCTTCTAGTGATGAAATTGCTGTCTACAGCAAGATGCCAAAAAATCAAGAAGAAATAGGTGCTTAAAAGCTGCTGCAGTTATCTGGAGAGATTATTAAGATAATGGAACTTTGAAAGTGCTTGAGAATATTTCTACATCTCCATGTGCTCCTATAAAATCTACGAAGTGTTTGTTTATACACCAGACAGGTTTGTGGAACTAAAAATTGTTTTCTAAACCTCAAATAATGGGAAGTAAACATAAAAGGCCAGTGAATGTGAAGTTTACGAGGGATAAATAAATGTATACCGTATCGCTTATTACTGTCAAAGTCCATTTAGTTTTCCTCCTGTTTTAAGTGTCTAATGTGTCACTCCAGGATCAGGGAAGGAGAAAGAAACATGTGGCCAGGCTCATAAAGGAAGCCAGGACCAGAACAAAACCAATGTAGTTTGTTTTACATTGCTGTGGAACTAAACTTTTATAGGGATGGATTTAAAACTAGCATGAAACTACAGCCTCAAATTATGTGTCCACCTTCTGAAATAACTCCTCTAGTCCATCTCATACGGATTCATTACCCGAGTCCTTTCCCAATTTAAGATTGCCTCTGACCCTGATGCCCGTCTTCCCATACTGCTTACTCATTCTTCCCCCCTGCCCCAGTATCATATTTCCTCTGGAAAAAGTTACAGTACAAGGAAAGAGACAGATTATGATTAATTTTATATCATAAGCAGGTTCAAGGTCTCATGTCTGTGAGGTAGAAATAGCTACTTCATTACCAACAAGAACTGGTAAAACAACACACATGCTTCTGGAAAGCTCTGAGGAAATTAAAGTCTCTGAATCTTGGAAAAGCAATAGAAGATAAGATGCTCTGAATTTGCTTAACCCTCTGCAGTGCCAACATTGTTTTGGATGAGATGGAACAAGCGACAGATGCCTGGAGGGCAGTGGGGTTTAGAACCTGGTTATCATGAGCAAACGGGCAACCCGAAGGCAATTACTCTTAAGAGGAATTCCATCTGACAGTATCTCACATTCATTGCCACTTAGAAACCTAAAATTCCTAAATCTTCTAAAAAATGCAAGTTATAAGAAAGGCTTCTGTTTCCACTAAAATATATCCAAGCCAGGGTTTGCAAAACAAACTAAACCAAAGCCTGAACTGGAGAACTCCAGGAGTTCTTTGGCAGAAACTCACCCTTTTCTCCATTTCCAAGAGTGATCTGTCAGCAAATCTTTCTTGTCTCTGAAACGCAAAAGTAATGAAGATATTGGTACTTGTTCTTAAAGGACATAAAACTGAGGAAAAACGATTCAACTGGACATTCCGTCCGAAGTATGTCTTCAAAAGCATTTTAAAGTGTGTTCAGGAAAGTAACACTGAAATAAAGAACAAAGCAGATTCATCACGCGCTTCCTCTGTGACCATCCCTAAGTAATTTAATGACTACATAGCCTTTGGCAAATAGGAGTAATCTGGTATTTCTATCTAAAAGCAATACAAAACAAACATATTTTTCACTGTACTTACGGGGTACACTTAAGTACAGGTAAATTCTGACAGATGATGTGATCTGAGAATAGGAAACACCCTTTCCACAGCTATTTCAGACAAATTGTAAATTCTGTGTACGTACTTAGTATTACTGTTCGCAGCACTGTTATCTGGCAGCAGTTATCTTTAACTGGCGTGCACTATTTGCTCTTCAGTTCCAAGATAAAGCTATCTGACCAGCTAGGAAGAAATGGCAGGTTATGCCAATTTGCAGTAGGTTTATGAATTAATCAATCAATCCTGACTGACAGTTTGAACATGGGCTTAACAGTGTAGAAAGCATTCATAGCTACCCTGCAAAGAAGTTCCAGACACATGCTGACAAGAACTGCTACTACTTATATAGGCAGGAGGCAGTCTCACACATTTTGTTCACAGCTGAAGAACAGAATCCTGCGCTCTTTTCTCTTTAGAAACAGAGAGGTACTCTTCTTCACTCCCATCTTTGGATAAGAAACAAAGCTGATGCCTAGTAAAGAGCAGTCCATAGCCTGGGGTGCTTCTAATTTGCTATCTACTTTGTCAGACATGCTGCTTTTGTTTCATACAAACCTGAGTGGTCTTCTCCAACTGTAGCTTAAGATCTGTAAGTTCCATGTTGGTATCATGTAACTGTGCTTTCAGTTTTTCATTTTCAGCTAGAATCTGTTCATAAAGCTAAGAGAAAATATTAATTTAAAAAAACACCAAACAATAATTCAGGAGATTAGCCGAAAAATTTAAAAACCATGATTGAGCTGCAGGTAAAATGAGCAAAGACAAGAAGTAAAAACCAGTTACAGATTTTAAAGGTGTTTAGAATTAGCAAGCACTTTAAAGAACTGTCACCAAATATTTCTACAAACAAGCAACTTTACATAGGGAGCACATAACTTACCTGACACACATTAAAAAAAAACATACTTGCCACTTTTTTATGTCAGACTTCACAGATTAGACACCACAGTAAACTTTTTGACAAAATCCTACTCTATTTTAAATCAAGATCTAAACGAATTTTTACATTCTATGTACGTAAGCTAAAGAACATGTAAAATAAAAGCCTTCACATATGTATAAAGCAGTTTTAATGATACAATGAACTAAAAAATAATATGATAGTATTTGTCATAAAATAATGGATCTCAGCTCCTCTGGATTTTTCCCTTGCCTTGAAGAGAAAAGTGCAAAAGCCACAAGCTGTTTTGTAACATGCATTTTCCCCCATTGTAGTGGCTGCTCTACTTCTCCATTCAGCTGAGTTGCTTTAAGTAGCATCAGTGACACAATGTGAGATTACCTCCAGACAATTTATGAAAAACAGTAATAAAGTTCTATTTTTGCACCAAAATTGCTGGATCAGATACCTTCTTAAAATCAGTGCTATCTTCTTTTTCCAGTCTACTGCAGTATGGTTTTCGATCTTCGAGGTAACTCTGTGACCCCGACCGCCCCTGCGCTGAATCGTAACGATCACCTGAAGACATGCTGAGGGATCCTGTATCATACCTGTAGAAGAAAAGTTCCTATTTTTCTTTGCCTTTGCATTCAGAGACCACTCACTGTAACAAACATTGTAAGTTTGCTGTTTGCTCTTAACCAGCTGAAAACAACCAAATGCAATTATGTATTTTAGTTAAGCCACTGCCTTCTAATTTGATGCAAATTTAATTTTAACATTCCCTCAGTACTTGAAGATTCTTTAGAAAATGTTTTCAAATTGCTCAGCCAAGTAAGCGTCTGCCTTGTATGCAGAGAAATCTTTTAAATTAAACTATTTAATTCAAGCAAATATTTACATGTCTTAAAGGACTTCATATTAGCTTAGATACTTTAATTCTTCTTTATTTATAAAGAAGACCTATTTTTAGAAAATTTATTACTTTAATTGAAGGGTTTTAAAAAAGTAATCTCTATCATATCGACCTAGATGAATTAACCAAGCTTTATTAGCAAAACCAAGGTGATCTGAATTCTAGCATTAATAAAGTTTAGAAGAATTTCACACTGTTCACTCTTCACTGGTCATGTGCCGTAGTAGTTCTGTGTAACAGATATTCAGCACAGAGGGAACAGAATAAATTCCAGTAGTTGATTACAAAGGTCTGAAAGAGAGGCAATCAGGACTTCTTGCCTTCCTTGCAAAAGCTGACTTCATACTGAAAAGTTTCTAGGGCATGGTACTGTATCCACCGTGTTCTACAAAATGCCCAGCCTGCCTTCAGCACACTACAAATATGAGTACGAGATGTTCCACAGAATGAAGTAATCCACCTACTCGTGGAAAAAAATATTCAGCGTGGTAGCTTCACAGTTGTAGTTCATACAAATGTCAAATATCATTAACACCTTTTAAAGCTCAACCCAGCTGACCACTGGGGTTAAGCTGAATTTGTACATAAAGAACTTACTAAAGAACAAATGAGAATATGTGAACGAAAAGTGTAACATACTTAAATTAATTTGTTTAAATTGCACATACCTTGAAAGACTGTCACTCTGAGGTGGGGAGGGGTAAAAAGAGAGAGAAAGAATAGATCAAGTCAATGACTTAATGAAATAAAATATATAACAACCTGTGAACAAGCACAGCTAAACAGTTATGTGAAACACTCACACTACCCAACAGTTTGTATTATCTGAACATTGTCAAGCTTCAATTTTGTTATGTCTGGGATAGAAAAGAAATACGTGCTAGAATATGCTTGCCAAAATATGATTTACAAGGATGTTAACATTACACTCAAAGTCTGGACTGCAGTTGTTTCAGCAGTCCGTGCATTCTGCGATGTGCCTGTCTGTTTTCAAAGGCATCAGGACTATTTCTTCTTCCTTTTCTCTAACATAAGCAAAAATGTTTTGAAAGGTCAAAATAATAATGACTTCAGCTCAAAATAATAATATAAAATAAGCTACATTATAATTATTTCAACATAGCTCGATGGGAAACAAGCTACTATACCAACAACATAAGGAAGTATTTATTAACTTAAATGACATAATTTCATTTTTAATATTGCTTTCATTCATTCCAGGTGAATCCACAGGCAAAAAGTTAACTCACTTTACTCCACAAGAGAAATTTAATTAGAAGTGATGACCTAACAGTGAGGGAGTGTCCTCTAAGCATTACATCAGTCACAAACCCTTTTCGCCTCTGGGTGGTCAATACAGATTCGTAATTCATTCCAATTAAAACAACAATCTTGAGTGAAGACATTTTAGACAAGAAACTCTACTGATGTATCATCTCCTGGACATCCTCCAGTGTTATTCACCTAGCAGCGGCTGAAGCCTTCCCCACAGATTTTGTTTCGGGGAGAGCAGCATGGTTGGTTGGTTTCCTTTTTTTAGTAGAGGAGTGTATTTTTCCAATGTACACAGAGGAAATCACCAACATTCTCCACAATACACCTGAATTTTTCCTTTGATACCTTGAAGTGCATTTAAAACATATAGGATATCAGAAGTACGTGCTATAGCCTAACCTCTCCTAATGAAACGTTATTTTCTGTCAAGAGCACGAATAACACTAAGAACTTAAAGAGATGATGTCGCAGTTAGGTGACACACACCTATCCATGGATAGTTTTCATGCTACTGGTGCAAAATTAACTTCCACCTGTCTGTTTCAGTAAGATCAGTGTGGGATTACAGAATTCCACCACCTAATCAACGGCTTACAAAAATCCTTTTTCCACTGCTTCCTTCTCACCTCAACAGAACAGAGGAATTTTTGTCTTTTAAGACTTTAGGTTTTCTTTTTTTCCTCGAAGGAATGTTGTATACAGAAAAATGCTAAACTGGTCCTTTAAATCTTTAACTACAATCTAACATAGCCACCACAAGGAAGTAAACCATTCCTACATTATTTCTTAACAAACGTGCTTTCTAAAGGCTGTTTTTCTTTGCTTCTAGTTGACTCCCCGTGGTGCCATGGGAATATGAAAACCTCCCAGATCTCCATTCCACTGCTGCACTCTAGCTTCCCGAATGGAAAGGTAAGTTATTAAGTCACACACAGCCTTTATCAGAAACAAAAATTTCCAGCTACACAGGGGTACAACAAATGAACTGGCAGTAATTACTAGAGGTGAGGAAACACAGACGCAGCCCATTCCCATTCTCCTGGCTGATGCCGGGAAGCTAAGAAGCCAGGCAAGAACTCCATAATCTTCAGAAAACTGTGCATCTGTGGTTTCTGTTCCCTGAAAGCCGTGAAGCCCGGCTCCTGCTGCTCAAGCAACTATCCAGCCTCCACATCTCACTGAAAGAGCAGCACATTTCTCAAGAACGTGCCTGTTCTCATTCCCCTCACTCTTCACAAAACACGTGCGGTTTGGGTATTTATTGAGCACATTCTTAGTGGTTTTCTTTATTTATCTTCCCTTTTAATTTCTATCAGTTCAGCTCAGTCAAAATTTTTTACATTAGACCAAAAACATTGTGAAAAGGTATAAATCTACAAACTTTGCATAAAGCTTGAGAAGAAATGATGCCACCACAGATATTCTCATGCACCCAAATCACACAAAGTGATTGTTCTTCATACAGCCACAGAACCGAGCAGACAGAACAGCCACTTACATTGGCAACACACATTAAATTAAAACATACGTATCCTTACCTACACAACCTGAAATAACATTTACTTCTTACCCTACGCCGTAAGGGTGCCCAAGAAGAAACTGTGTATTTGAAAATGTACACTAAACTTCTAGATAGGCACATTACATTTTAGTGAGGTTAGGATAATTACTGGTAATGAAAATAAAATACCAAAGTCAAATGGAATTTTCTGTTCTGAGTGTTTCTGTAAAACTGCCACAGCAGTGAACCTGAGAAACAACATTTGAGTACAGCATTTAATCAACACTATTACTATCAGTTTCTCAGGTTTATTCCCACAGAATAAAAAAACCTAATGACATTTAACAGCCTAATATGGCTAGCTTTCACCTTTCACAAGTTACATACTGGATCTCTGGCTAACATAAGATTTCAGTCCATTTAATTATAACCTAATCACTATTCAAATTAATTTTTTTCAATACATCATACTAAAAAACAGGCTTCACAAAAATACTTTTTTACTTAGAATCCTTCAGTTGCCAAAGTAATATTCCGACTTTCTTATTTTTAAATGGCTATCCTACAACTTAGTTCTGAGACTACCCTTCTAGCAGGAACACTACTGTCCCTTGAGTAACGTGATTTTTTTTTTTGTGCAAATAGAAGAAATTCTCAGCTCTTAACATTAAAAAGCCTTAACCAAAATTTCATTAGAACAACTTCCAACTGTGAAAGTGTTTAGCAAAGTCTGACTTCTCTTTAATAGCTTTTCTTTATGAACAAATGATCAGCTAGAGACATTTCTGAAGAACAAGGAAGCATATCTTTCAAAGACCTCTAAGCAAGGTAATAATTCTTCTGGTTCCTTAAATATTTCAGGCTAGAAATTATTTTGTCTAAGGTCCTTTAATATTCTTTGTTGCATGCACCCATAAGCAAGGCTTCTTCTTCACCTCCTCTCTTTAGTTTAAATTCCTGAGCCACAGCCTTTGGAAGTTTATTGCTACCGTCTTCTACCTCTGGCTTGTAGCTTCACCAAGCGAAAAAAACAACAGCAGCACAACAAAAGGGAGTAACAGAGAATTTCAGTAATTCCAAAATTTCTGTCTTCTGAACAGCAATTCATCAAATTCTCTCCTTTTTGTAAAATTTTTGTTACAGATTCCTTAAATACTTAGTTAAGAGATTCATTCCAATCTATTTTGGGTTTCTGTATTTTTTATTTCCATGTCACATTAACATAAATGCATAGTCCTGTTCCCTTTCCTACCTCTAGTACATATTGTTATCCTTAGTTATCAGCAGAAATGAACAAGCTAACTATTTTCTGTTTTCTGAACGACTGTCATTATAATTCTAGTTTATGCATATCTCTTCTCTTCCTAGAGCAGAAAAGGATTTAAGCAAATATTGATGCAAGATTTGTGTCAAAGTAAAAGTAGATTTAGCAACTGCAACAAGGAAAGTGCAATTTATTCAGGTTTTTAAAAAATAAATTAAAAATGCCCTTTTTTCCATGGATTTGGGAACAAATTAGCTATTAGAATGTTCAAGATCTATTCCATTGTTACTTATCTAAAGTGGCAAAGCTCTGCATTGTCAAAATTAATATATTTAGTTCTCAGTTCATCATTGATAACTGCTAAATAGTTGTTTATCAAAGAGAGAAAGTTACTTGAAATCTACACAATTTTTAAAATCTCTGATAGGCCATTTGTATGCAAGAGAAAAAAAAACACCGTAACATGAAAACAATTAAATTATTATTTACAAATTTTTAGCTATCTCAAAGTTAGCAGAATTGTAATAATTACAAGGCTAGGACATCATCTGCAGTTTAGATACTATACTGGAAATTCTGTACTAGGTTTGACAAAATTTGAAAAGTAAACTTAAAAACACATGAAATACTTATTTTGCTATTCTGCACACTTCCATTCTGTTTTCATATTTTCTGCAGCTGATGTGACAAGAGCTAATACCAACACAGCAAAAACAATTTATGTAGCTAGGTGAGAGTGAACTTGGTTCACACATCCAATTTATTTCAGAGCTCTCCATTAACTTCAATCTGATACTATATTGATTTACAATAAAGCCAAACTGCCAAAGTCTTTTGTATAAATAGGCTAGGAGGAATGTTTTTGACTCATACGACAAGCCATGATTAGGCAGCCCTTTCTACTCTTCACCACCACCCACCCCAACACATCCACTCTTTTAATCATAGATAATTTTCGTAATTTTAAGCCTGATTTACCACTATTTCACTGTAGTGTTATATGATCTAATTCCATTAGAAACACCACATGCACATTCTACTAAAATGAATTTCTACGTAACATAATGTGGAGTAGTTACAGAACTAAGGATAACAATATGTACTAGAGGGAGGAAAGGGAACAGGACTATGCATTTATGTTAATGTGACATGGAAATAAAAAATACAGAAACCCAAAATAGATTGGAATGAATCTCTTAACTAAGTATTTAAGGAATCTGTAACAAAAATTTTACAAAAAGGAGAGAAACTCATTTGAGTTTTATTTCTCAGTAAAGAATCTGATTCTGTAGTGTGTTACTCCAGTGTTTAGGTCAAAAGAAGTACATTCTGATATACAATTTTATAGCACAGCTTCAGACATACTTCCCTTGTAATCCCTCTTCATCCGACTGTCACATACCATTCTTCCATTAAATCAAGCCTAATACAGTGTTTTCCTCTGACTTTTTAACAAGACTAGTGTAATACTGAACAGGCACATTCAGAAATCTGTTTTCTTTAATGGAGAAATCAGCTACATTGTGCTCTTCAACTTTCAATGCTTCGTTACATTAACATCTCATATTATTTGTTAATTGCATTATTGACAGCCCTCGGTTTAATTTTAAAAGGTTTTAATTAGTTTGCATAAGTCACTGGACATCATTTCTCCGAAAATAACAGAGCAGATGGAACAAAGATTTGTTCAAGGTAGAAACTGAAAGCTCCCTCCAGTAACTTGCTGCAACATGTCCCTGACCTATGTGTTTGTTCTTTCACCTGCATTTTCTGGGTGCTAATTCTACATAATCAGAATGGAAACGAAAAAACACCAGGTTTAGCTAGTTAATATATTAAATACACTAAAATTTAATACATTAAAAATTGTTATTAAAGCCTGCAAATGAAATGGCACTGAACAATAGCCACAAACTATGATCTCTACCACATGTGCTCTTTTAATTGAATCCAATGCAACAGAAATTTTATGATCAAAATATATTTGTTATAAAGTTAATAAACTAATTATCTTTTTAAAATTACCTGAGTTTCTTTCTTATTTGTTCCTTCTTCTGAATCAGACTGGTGTTCCTGTTCATTTTCATCACTCTGGTGAAAGAGGCAGGAGAAGAAAAATAATTAACCTCTTGAAAGCTTACTAGGATTTTTAGGCATTCTAGACTTGTAATATGAAAATCTAAGAGCAGTAGAACTCTATTTAACTGAATTGTATAGACAATATATGAGATATATGCTGAAAATTCTCAAAGAGGTATATTTTTTCAGGAGAAGAACTTTGCATTTGGCACATGAAAATCTCGCTTTTACAAAACTACATACTGATCCCGTAACAAAAAAAAAGGGAAAGGGAATCAGCTGAGACATCAACTATAGCCCTTCTAATCTGGCAGCAGCTCTTTCAGTTGTAAGTACGTGGCTACTTGTAATGTGCCAGATAATGAGTCTCATTCTTACAGCTTTGGTATGCAAGCAACAGAAAAGAATTGTTGAGTGATTACTTTTCCTTAGATTACAATTAATGCCTATTAAGTGATGGTTATTACAGTATTCTAGAATTCTTTGTAGCCTAATGAACGTAACTTAGATTTAATTTTGATTTTGCTCCTGAAAGCTTCGAGGCAGAGGAACAAAGAATACATAACTGGAACAAGCACCAGATTTTCCAGAACAATTAGTTATACACTCTATTACTTCCAACTATTCTCTATTTTAAGAATACACTATATACTTTCCATAGTGCTACGAACTAAGGCTATAAATCAGCAGTAGCAGTCATTTACTTACATCTTGAGTCCAATAGGAAACTCCTGTTGATCGTCGTTTTTCTCTTGGTCGCCGCCTTTCCCTTATAGACTTAGGCTGTGACTTATCTTCTTCCTTTTCTTCCTCTTTCTTGCTCCCTTCTGTTAATAACAACTGTCTAATTAATTTGTGACACAATCTAATTTTCTGACATGATTCTCAGCTTTTAAAATGCTTACTTTTTTTTTCTTTAACCTGAAATAAATTTGCTAAAGAGCTTCTTATCATATACAGGGTTTGCTGTAATACACATTCCTCACAAAATAGCTCTTTAATACTGTAAATATTGTTCCAATTCTTGAACAGTAATTACAAACTACTAACTCCATCTCAGCCACCTAAATAAAACATTTCAATGTAACAGTAAAACACTATGAATTTGACTTATAATTGTCAAAACTGTCACATAATTCAAATAACTGTGTCAGTAGATGTATAAAAAGTACGAAGAGAAGGTAATTCTTCACCTCTTCATCAAACAAGTTTTTTTTGCTTACATGAAAAATTTGTTATTAAAAAGAATCCCCTTGTAAAATTCTGTTAAGTGCCCCTTTTCATCACAACCTTCTCCATTTTTGCTCTAAGGAAGAATAAAAAGGGATCTCC
This sequence comes from Buceros rhinoceros silvestris, assembly GCF_000710305.1. Classification (NCBI taxonomy): domain Eukaryota; kingdom Metazoa; phylum Chordata; class Aves; order Bucerotiformes; family Bucerotidae; genus Buceros; species Buceros rhinoceros. The sequence goes on along the minus strand of NW_010395704.1, from coordinate 25,689 downwards.
TAGATTAGATTAATACTGTGTTACAGATTTCCTTTTTCTTTAAAAAAAAAAAAAAAAGCAGTTGCAATTCAAAACTGACATACCATCTCAGGATTGTGTTTCTTCCCCTATACGTTTACACGTGATTGGTAGAAAAAAATCAAACAATCCTGCCCAAACTGAAGTTATTTACGTATTATCATTCAGTCTATTCAGTCTGCTGTTCTTTTAATAAAGAAACCACAGATCTGAGCTCAGATGGAAGCATCACTAATAACTTTACCATCACTAGTCTTCAGAGGTAAATAAATATTTTAGTGTGAAGCAAGAATTAAAAACAAAAGAAGGAAATACAAATATTCATGGCTAGAATATGCCTTTCCTAATTAAATAAATCATGATTTTACCTCTAGGCTTTCAGACGGTATGCATTTCTTCTCCTAAAGTCATAATTTGAAAAAAAAAAAATACTGCTGTATCTAATATTTACCCATGAAAATATTTTCCATAGAACAGTCTAGAGTTTCCTAGACTAAGCATACATTACTAAAGAATCCTAATCCAAATTTCAGTCATGTTAGAACAAAGAGAAAAAAAAGCCTGTCCTCGAAGCTTAGCCCAAATAACTCCCCCAGAAAATACCAGCCTAGGGAACATAGCAGTACTGCTACACAGTTCATGGAGACTTGATCAACAGATCATTTAATCTTATCCTCTGTATAACAAAATTATGAATTCCAATCAGCAATCCTATTCAAGTTACTGATCAATAACTTGAATTTAAGTATTTCTCCCAGGTCAATTGTGGCATGCCTCCAAGAGAGAACTGGAGATCACACTGTACATCCATATCCTCCTCCTTTGACAGGCAACTAATCAGGCACAACATCTCTGGGAATTATTAGCCAGTGATTCACATTTGAAATGAGGGCAAAAACTCTGTGACATCAGAGAAAAACTTTTTTCTGACCTCTGAATCACACATCTAATCCTCAGTTTAAGACTTCACAGAAGTATATAGAAGTGTGTTTCCATTAAATATCCTGAACTACCAGTGGAAATATCCCCTTCCCTCTGTTTTCAGCTTCTCACGAAATTCTTGAGAGGTCCTTAATGGATCATTCCAATCCTTCAATGTGGAAGGACTGAAAGAAAATCCCAGTTATTCAGTAATTATTTAATCAAGTAAAATTCCTCTTCAATACCTGCAAGTATTTAAACTCTGAAATGTGATATTTTATTACAGCTGCTGGGTTAAAGCAGAAATGAAAGCATTATGTGGATACTGATGACAGTATATTTGATGTTTCTATGACTCATCAATGGAAAACACACATTCACATACTAAAGAGCTGCAAAACATGAAAACCTTTTTTCCTCTCTACACAAAAGCTTTGGAATTTCTTACAGAAGATGGGAGTATGGTACATCCATAGTGGTGTTACATATCGTAGCCCATTTTGAACTACTTTTAGAAATATAAGCTGTCCTTTGTCAACTAAAACAACAACAAAAAAACCCCTCTTCACAAACAGTACTCCTACCTCGCTCGCTTTCCTTTGTTCCGCTCCGTGAATAGGCAGAAGTTATACCTATAAGGCTGTTTGGTCTGTTTAGTTGACCTGAAGTTGAAAGAGAGCTAGTGGAGGTGGACAGCGAAGAGGTGGTTGATGAAGATGCTGAAGTTGAAGTTGGTCTATAGCGATGATATGGCTGTTTGCCAGAAAAACATCAAAATTAGTTTACCAAGATTAAACAAATATAAACCACAAGATACTAAAACATGTACATATACACATAATTCTTATAGTAGTACCAAAAGTAAAGTTTTATAGCTGGAGTTAAGATTCATGTAATTTTTTCTACCTGAAGAGATCTAGCATGAAAATACCTCTTCAACAGTTCTGGAATATCTTTGTCTATAATCATCCTCTTTAGTTTCAGATTCTTTCTTTTCTTCTTGTTTCTCTTTGTCTTGTTTTTCTTTCTCTTCCTTTTCTTTTTCTTCATTTTCCTGTTCTCTGGTTCGCGTGGGACGACTTCTTCCTATAGTTTTTTCAGCTTCTTGAAGATCTGTCAGTGTTACACCCTGTGAAAACAGCAGTCAGCAAACAACGTAGCGATTATCACTCATCGTAATGTAGATGACCACATTATATGAATACATATTTGAAAGACAAAACTCAGCATAAGAAAAATTCTATCTATTTAGAAACAAATTTTACCTATATATTCTACCTATAAGCCTTTCTCTCAAATCTTGGAACCAAACATCCCTCTTTGATTAGTGGCAAGTGCCTGCTGTAGTATGATCTACCACAGATTCTCCATCAACACAATTTTAAGTTGAACTAGTACATACACGTCATGTAGAAAATCATATAGAAATCATTTGAGAACTCACTAGATTCTTCCAATATCATAAGCATACTAAATATTTTTTGAAGCACCCTAAAGAAACAATACTTATGAAATTCTCAGAAGTTTTCATACAAATTCCCTGACTGCAGCTGGATTTTCAGTTCAACACAAAAAACTGCACTGACAGCATCAGAGAAAGTTGTAACTAATTCCTTATTTTCTTGTTATTCTGAGGCTAGAAAAAGTTTTGAAACAATCTCAGAAAGCAAATAAATTTCTGAAGACAGCTTTTCTCTACTGCACTTTTCAGCTGATGTATCTTACTGAGGCACTGTTCAAAACACTTTCTAAGCTATTCTTCAAATCCAACTTTGCAGCTTATGAATTATTTAATTGCTTTTTGGTTGATAATGTTGTAATGTAGTAATTCCTGGTAGTTTCTTCACTGTAAAGATTCAGCAGTAGTTGGCCTGTGGTTTGACCACCTTGCAGGTAGAATTAGTAACAAGAGGCAAAAAAGAACTCCAGTAAGATTCAAGTTGCATCAAGGAGTGTGGATCTCTCAACAGGAAAGGTAACCAGAAATATCTGAGGGGTCTAAAGCAGCAAAGATTTGAAAGTAACCCTGGTAGACAACGTACATACAGACCCAATCTTAAAGCAGATAAGGACAACGGCTATAGTATTTCTTTGTGCTGCTTTATCCAGAGACTATTTGCTGATTATTCTCATTTTGTCAGTAGACACAAGAAGAGATGGGTAGACACACTCCAGAGGATAGTGGTTGGTAATTACTCCACTGCCCAAACAGTGTTCAAGCACCATATAGAAATAATCTGTTTTGCTACTGTCATATCCTTCCCTGTTAGGATTGCACTGGCTGCAATTCACTATGAGGTAGTTCTGATAGAAACTGGGAAGAACCACCAAATATATCAGTTTGTAAGGTAAGAGAGAGAAATGCAGAAAGACAAGCAGTTAGATTCCAGATTATTAGCAAGTAATAAAAAATCTCTTCCTTAGTACTCTTCCATGTCCACAGAAACTATGTTGAAGGGTTTTTTTTCTATGCCATGGATCTTAGTAGCAATCCATATGTTGGTCAGTTATTCATATGATCTTCAGTAGTTCATGAACAGAAAAAAGACATAAAAATGGAAATAAATGCAGTACACTATGCCTATTTCTCAAGTATTAAGTCTTTAGCCACTACCATATTGCTGTTAGCTCTTGAAGAACTCAAAGTCTTGGATTTAAACATCGACACAACACAAGGTTACAACTACTGGAATAAGCCATTTTACCATAATGCAATCAAAAACTTCCATTCAGCGGAGGAGTCTGTGCTTTCAAATTTGTATTAAGTCATTCTTCAGTAATTAGAAAAAACAACTTTCAGTACACAGTGAAGCATCCTAAAGCTTTCAGGCAATAAAGGGGGGAAAAAATATTTTATTTCATCTGGTACAAGTTGTTTTATACCAGGAAAACCCATCAGTTCATTTGGAGCTGTACTGAGAAATTGAAACCACTGCACTCACAGAGCTACATGGGTATTTTTCCATAAACGTAGAAGCTTTAATATAACTATACCTGCGTAGATCTTCTAGACTGTCTTGCTTGCCTGGATCTAGCTTTTCTTTGGGATTCTGACTCTTCATCCCGTACTGGAGTGAGGTATGATCTAAAGAGTTAATTACAAACAAGATCGGCAAATGATAGATTTTGCACAAATGTATTAAATGGACAGAGAAAACCCCCCACAATACGGTATGACTGAAAACCAGAGCAGTTAGAGGAAAATCTTTTAACTGTATAAAATGGGTTATATTTTAGACATTTCATCCATATCATAATGATCTGTTCAGCAAGATAGCAGCCTTAGAACTCAATTAAAATACACAGTATATTCCTACTTCAATTTAGATTTCTTTTTGACATTTTCTCTAAATATAACTTCAGCTTTTTTGGTATTTCACTAGTCTACTAACACAGAGGTAGAAGATCTCAAGAGAGTCAGCCAGTAACACATCTATACATAAAATATGCATATTAACTTTTAACGTAACTTCTAGGCTTTTAGAAAAAGCTAAATGTACTGCTAATGCAGAAAACCTAATAATAACATCTACTGCATCTGTAAAATCCTTGAGGAGGCGGTTACCATATTTTCACATGAATCATCCTACTTTCAGTAATCCAACTACCTTTGAAAAAAAAAAAAAGATTAAAAAAAAATTCTCATGAAACCTGCAAAAATCCTGCACAGTAAGCAGGTAAGTGTAATCAAGGCCAAAGACTACTAGAGTAGACATACAAGGTCTGAAATCTTTAATGAAGTTTTTCAATCCAGGAAACTGGGGTAAAAAAAAAAAAAAGGCAAAATGAAAACCATGCGTAAATGTATGTTTCCATGTAGGTAAGATGTGTATGTTTGTATGCATGTAAAATCATTAAAACTTAATAATGCATTTGTTGATTTTGTATTACAGAAAATTCTAGGAATGCTGCTATAATTCACAGATTAGCTAACAATTAGAAAAAATTGAAAAAGCAGAAACAGAAGGTTGCTAAAGGATTGCTTAAAATACAAAACCCCTCTGAGCTTCTTCAGGTTATAAAATTAGCTACTTTAAAAATAGCAGAGTCAGATTCTGTAATATTTTCTGATTGCCTCTTTTTAAAATGTCATTAGTTAAGAATTATTGGCTAATGGTTCAATAATTGTCAAGTGATTATGTTTCAAAAACCATCACCAAGTAACACTGAAATAATTTATCTATGGAAAGAGAAGTTCTTTGGTCATCTAATCACATATTTGTTAGTCTTAGCATATACTAAAAACAGTTCAAAACAAATCTCAGTTTAAAAAATAAAGTTCAATTACACGGAGCTATGGATTACTACTCAAGTTCCATCTCTACTAAACAAATTATCCCCAAAATACAAGAAAATATTTATCATTAGCTGCTACACATACAGCTGTAGAAACATCTCCCGTGTTATCACACATCTTAAGAAAACCCACTATGTTAATTTGATTTCCCTATCCCGATCTCTTGCAAACAGAATTTTTGTTAGATGTTCCATTGTTCTAGAGCCTGAGGCCCTATCTGTATTAGGAAAAGGGGTGCCTGTTAGCTGCTTTAACTAACATGACCTGAAATACAACCTACCTAGGAGGTTTGGACTGTTGAGCAGGTGTGGTCTTCAGGGCTTGAAAATTCCTACAAATTACTCCATACACCTTGTTCTTAAGTAACTGGTGTACATACATCTACTCTCCAATAAATCTGAAATATTTTATATGAATACACTGAACACAATAAATCTGAACACACTGAGGGAAAAAGGAAAACTCAGCTTGCCAGGTGCACGCTACAGCTACTGTCAGAGTAGCCAAGGCCCTCCCCTAGCATCCTCTGTGCATGCCACATGGGTTACCTACGTGGTATTATTCAGGATAAAAAGATTTAAACGTTAAAGTTTGTCATTCTCTTCCCTGTTTCTCTAAACCAATCCTAAAAATTAGATTAAGAATATAGCTTCTTCAGCTAATCCAAAAGGAGGTACGGTTATATGCTTCTTTACTAAAGGTATTTTGTAACATCTTCACTTTTCAAATATTCTTTGAAATACTATTTCAAACATTCTTTCTAAATACACACCTTCAGTCTATAAATATGGATTAACCAACTTCATTTCTTATGAAAACATTTCTTGTAGAATACTTCACGTACAAACAAGTTTTTCATGTGCATATAAACATACATATATATATGTGTGCATGTGTGTGTACGTATGTATCTGTATATATGCAGATACATACACATGCACTGATACCTAGGGTGCTACCTTCTCACGTGCACGTAATAATTACTCCAGTTTTGCTGATTTCTAAGATTTAATGGATATTTTAATATGCCACCAAGAATACATCTGCAACAGTATATTACACAATCGGCCTGGAGACAGGTAAAAGGAAGAAATTTCAGGCCAATTGGAGGTATCTAAAATGTATGTAGTACATGTGCATTAGTATACGCACACTAGCGAGAGCAAACAACACAGCAAAAGCCTTAATTCTACATTTCTTTGCTTTTCTAGCTCATATGAGACTTAAATAGCATTTGCATTTTAAAATACTTTAGGAAGAAAGATGCATTTTGTTGTTGTTTTTTTTCTTTTCGTTTGTAAGGTCCAGTCAAATTTCATGATGGAAAATGCAGGTTCTGACCACTGCTGTTATTGAAACGGATTGAGAGCATGTATGGGCACTTCCTGAATCATGGTGGGGAAGAGAAAAAAAGTAATTCCCATTTCACAGAAGTTATTTCCTCTCAGTTTTGGGTATAAAAGGAAGACTATGGAAAACAGACCATCCTGAACAGGTCTAAAACTATGAGGAATCTTATTTAAAAGTTGTTGCTGCCTTAGGTGAACCAAAAAAATGCAGATTTCCTCTGTAACAACAAACAGGTTCATTACCTCTGTGAACATAGAGGCATATCTGGAACTGATACAGGAGTTTCAATTTCAAAACTATTACAGGAGCAACACAGAAATCTGAACTTGCATTTCAGCAGAAGGGTTAAAGGATAAACATTTATAAATAACCAGAACCACCCAAGGAAAGCTAACAGGAATTAGCAACCTTGTGAAATCTTATTTTTGCTTCCATAAATAGCAGGTAACAACTCTTTATAGAAACATAAATATGCACCAATCTTAACTCATCCTCCATGTAACTGTAACAGAAAAATCACCATATTCTGAAAAAGATTTACATCAGCTTCTTACTCATCCTGCATACTGAGTAGTTCTTTAACCGTTGCATTTACAAGGGTATATGATGTTTTAAGTAGAAGAGACCCTAAATGATGCAATGAAATAAGCAGAATGTGTTGGGTTCAACAGTCTTTTCTCAGTAGTGCCAATCACACAAAATGCTATGTTGTAACTTATTAGCATACTACCAGTGGCACAGCGGCACAGCAGCAATGTACTTGTATTAAGTAATTAATTATTGATTTTCTTATTTTGAATCCAGTGTTCTTACATAACTCCATTACGGGTGTTTTAAAGATAATTCATTTAATCTATTCACAGAAATACAAATATGAAATTACCACATACCAAATGAGAACCCAAGGCAGTCAAAAATATACAATATAAAAATTTAAATTTCATGAATGGTCTCCACCAGTACTAAGCTCTTACATAAACTGAGGTATCTTGCTAGATGTTTTAATACATAAGCAAGCAAACAACATTGCTTTACATACATTCGTGGTAACCAACACATTCCTTTAAATAAGAAAAAAATACAATTTTTGTATAAGAGCAACATTACTCTTAGGACCTTTACACACCTCCGTCTCTCCCTGACCTCTGATGTTGAGGACACAGTGCCAGAAGTAGCTGTAGTCATGGCTGTGGAAGTGGCTGTAGCATTTACAACAGATGGTGCAACAGGAACGGTCACTGCTGTAGAAACACTGTCCTTTTCTTTCTCAGTACTATCCTCAGCCCACAAACGATTTGAGGTACTACAGCATAACAAGCAGCAACACAAAAAAAGAGAAAAGGAAACAGCTAAACAATGAAAGCATTTCGCTAAACAACTAATAACATGTAAATTGAGGGATGGATTTTTTTTTTTTAAAAGTGGAGAAATGTCTCCACTATGAAAACTCAACTTGAGCTATCAAATTGAATACATTAACAATTGAGCAGTTCACAATAATTGAATTTGCATTCTTCGTGCCCTTCTAACATTGGATTTATTCTTTTATACCAGCATGGCCGTCAATTTACAGTAGAAAGCCATTCACAATTTTTGAGCCAAATTGTATAAAATCAAAACAAATTTAACAGGGAAGTGAAAAAATCCAGAGCCCCAGGATCTACTAACAAGAATGCATGCACGTACATAAGCACACAAAAGACCTAACAAA
>NW_010395704.1:16982-17286 GCF_000710305.1 Buceros rhinoceros silvestris | reverse complement strand
AAAAAAAAAAAAAAAAAAAAGAAGAAAAGAAGTGTGCTGGTGCTATTACCTGCTTTGTACACCTGCTGAAGTAGAACCTGTTGTAGTCTTTGTAGTAGTGTTTGCACTGGCAGGCAGTGTTTTCTGAAGACCAGTGGAAGAGGTAACTGTTGATGCAGTACTTGGAACATTAGAACTAATCAAATCATCTTGTCTTCTACCAAAGGAGCCACTGAAGGAGAGAGATGTACAATGGATGCATTTGTATTACTTATCTTTGCTCATTAAAATGCCACAAAGCTGCGAATGATCCATTAAATTCCTG
>NW_010395704.1:11804-16845 GCF_000710305.1 Buceros rhinoceros silvestris | reverse complement strand
CTGTTGTATTCCATGTCTCAGCTGAGTTTTGGCAACTTCTGTGGTAAAAGAAGCATTTTCTTCACTATTTCCTCGACTAGGACTTTTAATTTATGACTTCAGAGGGCAGGAGACATGTCCTTTAGTATTGACCATTCCTCCACAAGAGGATGAGATAAAGAATGGAATCTCACTGGTTTATGTATGGCTGTCTTGATCACGTCTCCTGAAGTATTCACTTAAGGCCCACAAAGTCCCTTTTTTAAACTGCTGTTTCGCCCACATTTAATACCTCAGAAAATACAGAATTTTACTCCACAGCTTGTCAGAAAAGAAAATGTCATCAGTATCACTCCTCTTACAATTTTCAAACAATTAAATGTACTGACTTTTTTTTTTAAAAAAAAGTTTTAATCATTCCCAGAAAGATTAGCCTCCCACTCAGGCTTTTCCGTTGCTCTTCAAGTCATAAAGAAGATCCATGTTTTCCACATTTTGATTCATTGGTTCTGGCTGAACAAATTTTACATTACCAGGTCAGGATGTTTGCTCACGACTAAAGCTCATAATCCACAGTTAGGACAGACAGAGCATAGTATTGTGAACTGCAAAAGTTTTAAGGAAAGATGATGCTTTGTCATTCTGCAATTGATCTTCTTTTCTATTTTAAAATCACAAATAAAAAAAAAAGCTGTACAAGAATAACTAAGGAAATACACCAGTAAAGCACCACATGCAATTTAAAAGTGATGAATACATTTTGTTTGAAGACTGGGGTGTAAATATTGATAAAAGTTAAAATGCAAAGATTGTTCTCATATCTCAACTATTGATATTTTCCATCCAGAACAGGAAATCTGTGCAACATCAAGTTAGGAAAACTGAGTTTTCTTTTTAAGGTAGGAGATTAACGAAGATGTAAGAGAAACAGCCTGACTACAGGCCACTGACAACATTAATGTGAAGACTTAAAAAAAAAAAAAAAAAAATTAAGTATGTTACATCAGCAGCATGTATGTATTTGCAGGATATGATTCCTTCTGTGAAAATCCTGCAAGATAGGAAAAACGCACACCCAAAAATTGTTTTCATGTTAATCGTTGTTTACTTTGTACTCTAGTTAGCTTTACATACGTATTCTATGATGCTCACACTCAGTGTAGGTATGGCTATAATCTACCATTATGGAGAGCAGCCCAAAACCTCTCACACTGTCATGCAAACCCCAAAATTCAGAGACAATACTTCTCCCCATTTCTTTTAATTTAAAATAGTTATCTTTGATTACTGAACTGATTTGGAAAAAGTAAAATGAACCTTAAACTAAAATAAACTATAGGAAAAGGGAAACATATCATTTTAGTTATACAGCAGTTGCTCCCACACTCTAAGCTAGTAAAAATGGTGTAGCTTTAAAATCAGTATGAGCTTTGCATGAACATAAGTACATACTTATGCTTATTATTATAAACAGCATTTCAACATATCACCATTTAATTTTAAATTGTCCTTACAAAGTGATTCGTAGTACTTAATTTGTTTATTTTAATTTGTATGCATATTTTGATTAAAAACCCAAAAGGTAAGAGATAATTCCACACCTTCTTTGATAACTTGTGTTTAAGGATGTAGGACCTTCATTCAAACTGTTTTTCTTGACATCTTCCTCCCATTTTCTTCTGGTGTAGGAACTGCCACCACGTATTGAGCTACCAGATGAGTCCCTGCAAAAAAGATTTTAATTTACCAAACTTGTATTAAATAAGGTTGGTTTTGTTGTGAGCTGAACAGGAGTTTCAAATTAAAAATTAAACCCTGGATAAACACACTTAAAACAAACATAACCACACAGAACAGGAATAAAATGACCTTTATGAACAATAATTTTCAAGCTCCTGTGGAAAAATACTACACTAATACTAATTCTGTTAGAAATGTTACAGAAAAGTAGCATCAAAAGAAAAACTGCTAAAGAGGACTTAATCAATACAAAATCAATCATCACCTTTTATCTGTGACCATTGCTGGTTTCATTTTTCTCAGAAAAAAGAACAAGAGGCTTTTCTGTTTGCTCCTGAGATTATCCAGTACAATAAAGGGAAAACCACTTGGGTTTTTTAGAAATTGATTTTATGGGATTTTTCATTTTTGGATGTTATAGGAAGTTCAAAAGCTGACTAGCCTTTAGAATTCGTAATATTGTAGACTAGTGTAAACAGGCCTGCAGTGGCCTGCCACATGTCAGTAGCTGACATTACCTGAGTCATGAGGAATTTCCAGCCTGCTGTTGCAGTTTATAGGAGCAAGAAATAACCTTGCAAAAATCTACTTAGAAAGACTACCCTGAAAACTGATGCTAAGATGCAAACCCCCTGAATTTCTAATAAAAAGGTCAGCTCAAAACTTGAAGTAAAGTTCAGCTCGAAGGAAGAAAAAAATAGTCTCTCATAAAACTTCATAAAAGGCAACCAGCTGTTTGAGGGAAAGTAAACCAAAATTCTTTAAAATTGTTATGTGGAAAAACAGCTTCTATGAAATAAAATTGCAATGAATTATTTATCCCAATCTTTAGGTATCATCTAGTGGAGAACAAGAGTTTTTGACAAGATCTCAAAAGAATAAAAAGTGAACTAATAATAATCTCTCTTAGAAACAAATCAAATCTGCCTAATAAACTCAGCTGCAAAGAATATAGTACTCCAGAGAATGATAAGCACTAACAGAAGCTCCAAACTGACCTGTTATAGAAAAACAGATTAAAAGAAGCCTGGCCAAGTAACATGAGAGTTGCTAACAACTGAAGATGAACTTCAGGCAAGCATGAGAGCTGGAATACCTGTTTCAAAACAGAATTTGCCACTCAGAGACTAAACTTAGGCAACAGCATTCTGCAACTGTAAGAAAAGCCAGAATTTATCTCACGTCTGCACTGAAATGAACCATTCTCAAGAGTAACAACGAAGTTCCTCTTCAGACATAAGGTCATTTATCAGTTTTATAGACAATAATTATAATAGCACATTTTCAACAGTGAGAGGATTTTCAGTTCAGGTCATGCAACATTCAGCTATCTAGATACCATCCAACAGAAACAAGACATTAGGGAGTCTTCTAAGTTTTGTACTACGAACTCTGTATTAACTCAAGAAAATGTCTGAGCAGAACTTCAGTAAATAAGTGAAAAATTAGAAGGTTCTGACAATGTAAATATGCCACGAAAGAACCCCAAATCCTAACAGGTAACATGCCTGTGCTCCTAAACTTTTTGTTTCTTTTAAAGCTACAGAAGAAATACCAGCAAAGAAAGTAAAAACCTCCAAAAGAAGATGAAAGGTCAACATGTAAACAAGAAAAATAGAACTGCTTTTGCAACTTCATTATGATTTTTGTAAATCATTGCTGCTGCATGATATAGTTTTAATCAAAGACTGTAAGAAACACAGCATTCTATTATTATCAAAAGTAATAATGGAGCCCAGTAGCAGCACTCCATGGTTCAAGACAAAGCAGTAAAATGCTTTTAACACTTTTCAGTAGCTTAAAGTTTACAACTTCATATTTTGGATTCTATTAATTTTCTCCCCCAAGAAGACAGCACTACTTGCTCAGTTCTGCTCCTGTCATATAATTGGATTTTAAAATGGATCATGAAAACTTACAAGATCAAAAACCTTCAGGAACTGGATTACCTTATTGATTTGCATAATCTACCGAGCACAATAATAATATAAATTAGTATTGTCTGAGAATTTAAGTTTGTCAGCTGCTCTAAAATCAAGTTATTTCATATTTAACAGAAATGTAAAGTTCAGAGTCACCTGTTTTCTTTTTCATCAATGTCAGAGGTACTGGCCAGTCGTCTTGGTATTGTAGGTGCAACATATGCAAGTCGAGTTCCTTTTCCATCTTTCTCCTGGAAGAAATGTATTTATGTTAAGTGTTGTTATCATTGATTATTCTGCTGTTGACTGGAAAATTATCATTATCACAGCCTTAAACTGTATTTATTGCAACCCAATAACACAAATGAATTTTAAGCTTTAGTTAAATATCACAAAGATTACAATGGGAAAACAAAACTGTTTACGTTTTCAGTCCAGCTATGCAAACGACTTGATTTTTTTTTTTTGCTCTGTTGCATACAATTCCAACATCGATTACTGAAAGTAACCATTTCAGTATTTCTATTATACTTAATCCTGAAAACATTTAACCATTTGTACTTGAAATAGAACTGTAAGTTCTGTGCTGTTCAGTTACCTGTTCCAAATTGGTCCTTCACTTCAGTGTATTCATGTTTAATTCTAGAATTAAATTTTTGTTAATTAAAAATGACTATGGAATACAGAAAGAGGCTCCTTTTTTATAATATTTTTTCAACAGCAGTCTCCAAATGATGCTGAAACTATCAAACCTCTTATCTACCTTAACTTTAAAAACTATGACTAGCATTGCAAGTCCCAAAAAAGGAAAATCCCCAGACTATGTACCAGGTAACCAGACACTGAAGATGTGTACCAGGCTTTTAATGGGACTAAGCAGAAGCTGTGTAATTTACCTTCTTGGAATTTTGGTAAAGAGATGTGCAGTACAGTCTAGAGAGAACATCTTCTACAATACATCATAATCATCTGTACTAAGAAAGATAGATCAGTTCCTCAAAACACTGTTTCACAGTGAAAACAATTACCTTTTCTTTATTGTCCAATGAAGAGGAAAGTCTAGGACTTGAAGCAGAACGCATAACACCTGCAGAGTCCTTTTCTTTCTGAGCTTCTTTGGAAGCAGTGATCTCCGCAAGTGCACCATAACTACCAGTTTTTCTAAGACCTAACCTCCATGAAGCAGGAGATTCATCTTTTCTCTCTTCTTCTTTGGGAGAAACCTTGGTTGTAGATGCTGGAAACTAGAAAATACATGTAAATGAATTTACATCATTGATTTATTTACCTGCGGCAATACATGCTGCTTCTGGAGATTTGAGAACACAACTGTTTTGAATAATCATAGAAGTGTTGAATTTGCAGGAGAGTTGTGGTGAGAGACAACCTACACACTCTTT
>NW_010395704.1:0-11699 GCF_000710305.1 Buceros rhinoceros silvestris | reverse complement strand
ACTCTTTCCTTAAATTAGTTAATGAGATAAGAAATGTAAGCCTGGTCAAGGTATACTACATCTCTAAAAGTTAGCTTAGAAAAACCCACACTTCATAATACACACTGTGATCATGAGATGCAAGCTTAGAAACATGCAAATCCAGTACCAACATCTTGATTAAGTATGTTATTTTGCAACCTGTGCACACCAGAACCTCACCATAGATTTTTCACCCTTATTGGGCACAAGAACAATGCCAGTTTTGCGCAAGCCCTGCCTCCATGATGCAGGATCTACTGACTCCACGACAGGCATGAGAGAAGGAATGAAATCAGACTAAATCCAATTAAGACAAGACAAAGATGAAGGTTGAAAGAATGGAAAATAGAATCAAAAGGTTGTTTTAAAACCACAGTTTGTTCCTATGCTTACGTTATGTAGCTCTTCATTACAGCACAAAATACCAAAAAGCACTAAGAGCCTTAAAACTTTAGTAACAGATTCTTAAACACAACACAGCATGTTTAGCAAACTCATTAGAGAGACAGAATTACAGTCTGCATAGAAGAGGACAGCAAAGCCTGTTGGCTTAACAAGGTCCACGGCCTAAATCATATGGCTGGAAGATTCCCACTAACATACCTCCCCTCTTCCTATCATATTTCATTCATATCCCTTAATCACATCCCATGCTAGCTTAGCTATCAAACCCATACTTTCACTCCCAAATTCGCCCTACTTCAGTACCTTCAGACAGAAAGCAGCATTACTAAATGCCATACAGACTGAACAAAACCCAAATCCAAGCTTAATACACTGCATCTGCATCACTTGGGAGCAACATACGGTTTGGCCATCTATGGTGTAAAAGCAGAAGAGCAGCTGCAGTAGCACAGATGGAGCAAACCTGAAAAGGCAGGTCAAGAGTACGTGCAAGATCACACATACAGTGCTGTTTTACCTTCTTTAGTAAAAACAGTTCAAAGCCTTTTTGTCCATTGATATGAGCTGCAACTGCTTCTCTAGATCACACGTACGTGCTATGTTGCAAGATGATAAGTCTTGATATAAATGTGCACTTACTTTGTAGCTACAGAAGGCCCTGAATTTCTCACATGTATTATTAAAAAGATACCTACGGTTTACTTTAAACCTGCATCTTTTACCTTTAAGACCAAAAGCTAAGCCATTAATTAGTGGATAATGAAATTAGAACAAACTAAATGCCAGTGTATTAATGATTTACAAAAGGTTATCATTCAGCTTAAAAACATGCTTATTTCTTCTAACAAAAAAGTTCCCTCACTCATACATCATCATTTAATCACATACCAAAGAATTATGTCCATTTGATCAATGAACTCTTGAATCCCCAAGCCACACCCCAGCTAGCAACAATTTGATAATGTCCTATTGCTGAAGGTCATATAGCTGAGAAGGGTTTTGCATAATATGAAATAAACTGATTGGAATGGACAAGCTTCTGACTTCAAGATGAAGTTCGGACAATTACCAAAAAAATTGTTTTAAGTGTTAGATACTTCTTAGAACTGTGGACAGCACACCAGTTAAACAGCCCAACTGTCACAATTACTGAAGCAATTTAAAAGTATAAACCATATGAAGAAGGCCTATTTCCCTGCAGTAAATTTCGCACTATATATTTAAATTCATTCCAGTTAGGTACAGTCAGCAAACCAGCAATTACTTACAATGTCTTCCCTCCCTGACACATTTGCTATGGTTTGTGCAGAGAACTTGTGGTTCTTGAGTTCTGCACAGCTCCTGAGCAATGCAAAGGCAGCTCCCATGACAGAGAACCGTAATTCCTTACTGAGCCAGCAGGAACTGTTTAGATTAACATCACAAGATCACCCTAGAATCTAGCTTTCTTCCCAGCCACAAATCTCAGGGTGAGGGAAACATTAGTCATTCCTGCCAGTGAGCCATGCCCGCAATTCCTCTTTTGCTCTCATGGTTTTTCCTTAAGATAAATCTTGTGGACACCAGTTACAATTATTTTTGTCAAGTAGGTCTTGGGATCAGGAAGACTGTCCCAACCCTACTGTACAGTATTACATAATATGATGCAGTTGGGCAATATATTCACTGCATCTGTTACATTAAAGTATAATTTCTATGATGAATCATCATTAGGTTCTATTGTGAATATGAAAGTAGAACTCCAATAAAGCTCCCGGAAGCTAAACACAACACATACTATTTGCCTAGTAGTACGTCTTCACTCTCTACGTGACTTCAGTAAATCATGACTACCATTTGTCCTGAACACACTTTTCAGAAGCTTCAGTGGAGGGTTATGCTTTGATTATGACACATATAGAAAAGGTGCAGTGACTGACAAATGAAGCCTTACTGGCTTACTACTCAGTTTGCTCTGATACTCTCAAAGTTTGACTTCTATACCACCTTTTGACTTTTTCATTGCATTATTATCTGATGTAATTATTTTCCCTAGACATACATATCTTCCTTTTGACAAGCAAAACTAAAATTCATCCCAATTAATTTTTCACATTAAGCTGTAAAAAGCTTCCTACACGTAATATGGCTTTGCTAGATGTGTTTTTGAACTGTGCATCGAATAAATCATGTGCCCCAATTCTCCAGCTTTTCTATGAGGTCCTAAGCATACTGAAACCAGGGTTAGGACCTACAGAACTTTCTACTACTTATTTCAGGCATCATTTTCAACTCCTGTGCCTAAGCACTAACCAAATGTTTCTGAGGACTTCTGAAAGTACCTGAGTCACGCCTTGAGTACCTGAGTCTACTTGCCTTAAGGGCATCACGAACACAGGCACAGAGAAACTGTAGTTAGAACTGTAGCTTCTAAAAATTTTGGAGGAGTCTGGCATAGAAAACACTTTCAAAAGGTAAAGTTTAACTTCAGAAAAACAAGAACTCCACTCACTGTGAAACAGATTTTTTCTTTTTTAAAAGGCTCTCATGTTCAACTATTTTATAGTTCTGTATTTTAGATCCCCATATAGAATCAAAACCATTCAAAATGTTAAAAATTCAACACAGTTTCTGCAGAAAAACACAAGGTATTTTAGGAATCTGAGCATATTTTCATCAATTCACTGGATAACCCAAATCACTTTTTATACAAAAATCAAAAAATGTATGCTTATAGAGAAGAACAGAAATCTAAAATCACAAAAAAAAGTACTTTATTTTACCTTCTTAACAGGTGATGGAGGTGCCCCTTGGCCACCAGCTACTGAAGGTGCTGTCACAGCTACCGATGCTGATTGTGTACTTGCAGAATTTGCATTATTAGTTACAGCTGCCAAGGTTTTGGTCTTATCTGCAAAATATTTACAAGATTTTAAAATTTTAATCTTTCATTCACAATTTCTTAATTTCTACATCACAGAGTTGATTTTCTTTTGAAAAAAATTGACAGCCAGCTCTATGAACAGCATTTTATTATTTATTCCTCAGTGTTTTGCCCCCTCACTGTCACTTGGTTAGTGCCTTAGTTAGGTCCATCTTTTTTCCATAATGCATGTAACTTTTTTCTGTTAGTCACCAGGTGTTAAAACTCTCAGAGATGCAGAGACAGAATAAAAGAATCATTTGGGTTAAAAGTGACCCAGGAAGGTCACCTATTTCAATCTCCTGCTCAAAGCAGGTGCAATATTGTGTATAAACCAGGTTGCTCAGGCCTTTGATGAGCCAGGTCTTTAAAATCTCTAGAGACGGAGATTCCACAGCCTCCCCTGACAGCCTATATTTTAGCTATTTGGCTAATGACCATAAAAATTTAACAGTAGGAGGTATGTTGGCATGTAATAGTTAATTCGAACTATGGAAGATGCTGTGTATGTTGACTGCAAAGAAATAATGGTTCAGAGTACCCAGCAAAGGATTTCCATCACTAGAATGAGTCGAGGCAGGGACTTGCCTTCCAGAGCTCTTGACTTCATTTGTTTCATTCCTTCTCTGTCTTTTGTTTTTCCTGCCTAAACCTCACTGTCTACCTACTCTACCCTCTTCTGCTCTGTCCTTCCTGCCCATATTTCTTCCACTGACCTTTTATCCGTGTACCTTGTGTACTCTGTTAACCCCTGTTATACAAACATACAGAAAATGTCATGGTTGTGATACAACACCTGTTGTCACTGCACTTGCTTGAGTTTCATAATCTTACACCTCACTTCTGTTTCACCTATTCAAACTGGACATTCTTTGGAGTGGGATGTTACATCCTGTCTGTGCAGTACAGAGAAACAATCCTCATTGGTTTTGGCCCTACTATAAACATACTTTTATGTCTACACTACCCATACAGCATAGGAGAAGTTTATTTAGAAAGCATGCAAAGTTTTCATACACTGTTCTCACATCTAACACTCAAATTAAACAAAGTATGAATCTATGATTGGAAATCATATATTTCTGTTAATACACTTGTTTTAGTTATGGACATAGTTGAACAGATGTTTTGAATAATTATGCAGTAAACAAGCACAAATATAAAAAAGTCAGCTTATATGAGTAACTGCACTTAAGGGAAAATTATTTTTAAAGACAAGTGAAAATAAATGGTGGTGAATTTCTAGGGAAAGGTGCTAAAAAGTTCAAGAAGGCAATGCAGATTCACAGTACAATTTGTTGGAAATGTGCAAATAAGTAAAACAGCCTTAAAATATACAGATAAAGTTATCAGGAGTGAAAGCACGGAAGGACAAAAATGGATTTTTCACAACTGTATTCTGAAATTATTCCAAGGACAGCAAGGACATAGTTGTACGCATGATTTGATTAACTTTCAGAAACATTCAACTACCTCATACAACCTAAGTTAAAAAACATGAACTGCTGAAAATCTTATTTTCCTGCTTGTTTCTGTTCTTTGCATTTCCCTCATTGTTCTTATAGACAGAAATGAATCTATTTTTAAACTGTATTCTCACTTCCACTCAATGTATTCTTATTTTTACTCAATGAAACAGAATGTTAGAAAAATATTTCAAATAATCCCAACAGATTAGATATCACAGTTTCCAGTACTTCAGCATTACTGAACAGTTACAATATTTTACAACCAGAATGCTCCTTATAATTTTAAGATATTTCACTATGAAACTACTGTAAGCTGAATAATAGGGAAAAAAGGGAAAGTGCAAGCTTGAAATTTAGATATCCAGCTCTATCCAGGGAAAAGCTTAAAGCCTATCTTGCCCAATAAAGTACAATAAAGCCTTGTTGATACTAAAACCGCCAAAGTTTACATAAATTAATTCTTGTGCCACAGTCAAATTTTCCTGGCACAAACTATCTACTGTTAAGGAACAGAAGAGAGTTACCCGAGTCTGGAGATATGTTCAGGTGACATTAGAGTTAGCTCAGTGACTGAAATTACTACATGTTATATATTACAAGTGTTTTGAGTTTATCAAAGTTCAGTCTCTGTACATAAAGGATGCAAGTATACTAAGGTGAAAGACTAATTACAAAGCTTGACAGATCTTTTTTTCCAGCATAACACTGAAAGGCTATTTCAAAATACAAAAAAATTTAAAACAGTTTGGTTTTGCAACTTATTTTTATTTCTGCCTATGTCAAATATTTATGATATATTGGTTAGCTCTAAAATCCCTTCTTGGTCTTATCTTTTCGGGTGAAGAAATCAGAAAGAACGTTTTTAAACAAGAACTGAGAGCTCTCCAAAATGAGTTACTTCTTTTAAAAAGTGTAAGTATAAAATATTAACAAGATATTTATAATGACATCTATGTCTTTGTATTGTATTGCTGCAATGTAATTCTAAAATTCTTAGGATTGAACATAAATCCTGAAACACCCATTGCCTGACATTTATTCTCTGATTTGAAAGAAAAAGATGCTCTGCTGTTCTTTTCTTACATCACTGTTTACTTTAAGACTCTGATATTTGTTCAAGAAAAAAAAAAACACCTACATTCCATTGGAGAGAGTAGTACAGAGAACTGAGTTTCTTTGCATATAATTCCAAACTTTTCAAAGAACACTTCTCTTGAAATGAAGTTGTACATGAAGTAACTGTTAACATCAAAATAGCACCTTTAAAAGCTTGTTTCAGTACACACTGAAAATATATGCATCATTACTTTATGAATACCCATACCAAGATCACTAGATTATTTGGTAATTACTTCAGGATGGCAAGGAAAAAAATCAGGATGATTGCACTTCTGCTGTTCCAATCTCTACACCAGTTCCACAAGCAAACACTGCTCTGAAGCCTTCATTTCTGATTTGACTTTTGAACTTGTTCAGTGTTTTCTGACATGTTGCTTAAGGCTTATATTATTCCAACTATTTAATAAATTTTTAAGTAGCCAATCAAATAAGTAGGTTTAACAGCTTTAACCTAAACAGCCACCAATAAAGACATCTGTTTGATATCTCTGTTATGACTTGAATTTAGACATATATAAACTTGCTTTAAAAAGACTAGAAGCTTAGAGAAATACAGAAGAGTAAATGAAACTTCAGATACTTAATTCTGTATCAAGTGATATTAAATAAGTAAACTAAAAAAGAAAAAAACTTAAATACTTCAAATAACATACCAGTCTCTGCTTCGGATTCTGAGTCATCATCCTCTTCCTCTTCACTAGAGCAACTGGATTCATCCTTCTTTCCCTCTTCTTCCTCATCTGCTTTTTCTTGCTCCAGGCACTCTATACTAGATGCATTCTTTTCTTGCTCCATAATCAATGTCTCCTTACTGAGTTTCAAAAGAAAAATACTAAGTCATAAAAAATTTACTAAAGTCTGTCAAGCAGAACTTTGTGACAACTTGTAAAGTTATCTTTTTTATCATTTTTCCTAGTTTACTTACTTTTTGAATGTTTTCTGGGTCTGATTATTATCCATGTTGGCTGTGGATTCAATTAGGGGAGATTTCTTTTCCCGTTTTTCACTATGAAGCTTCAAAACATATAGAATGATGCAGTTAAATTGATCGAATGGTATCAGTGTGAAAAAATTACAAATGGAAGGAAATCTTCTCTAACTACTGCAAACACTGGAATGTGCTTTCAAAGTGTTAAAGTTCAAAATTCTAAAAGCTCAGAAATTTAATCCAAGTAAGGTGTTCATTGGTGATGCTTCAAATCGTGAAACGCCCACTGGACAAGGCAAGAAGAAAAGCACCTTCTTTCTTCTAAGGCTTTTTGGTCACCATAGTAGACAAAGTAAAGGCATAAAAGATCTTTTGAAATGACTGTGGCATTACCTGAATTGAAGCCCCAAATCAAACCTTCGGTTTTAATCTATATGCTGGTCTGATCTGTATACCATAATGATATGTAAACAAAGTGTAACATATATTTATATATATCTCTTTATATGCAAAAGGCTTACCAGATTCTGCTTCTTTTGTAATTCTTCTAAATATCCTAGAATATCTTCATCTGCCACATCAAACGCTGTCTGCCCCTGGAGAAGAAATAAAACACCATAATTGTACATCAGAAATTAAACGTAATGAATTATGATGCCTTAACAAATGATGATGCAGGTAAGGAGCACATTCAGAGAGAGAAATTAGAACATATAAGCCAAGCTCTATTACAAACTGTTAGTCTTGTCAGTTGTTGAAAAGAGTTTTGCAATATTCCTTTTTTTTGGGTAACTGAAACAGGAATTCCTATATCTGATGAGTAAATACATTTTTTTAAGGGATAAAAACATGGCTTCAATAAAATTTTGTTGTCCTTTGAAGGAAAAAAAATAACAAGGAAAAGTAGATTGAAAGAATATGGTTCTCACAATATTAGTTCCAAACAGCTATTCCAATGGCAGTTGTATGGATGGATTCTGAGCAGTTCAGTATCCTGTCCATCTCAGACTACCATATACAGCTTAGGTTTTTAAAGTTTAAATTATTTAAGCAAGTTTTATACTAAATTTAAGTAATCATGCTTTTACATTTTTTCCAGTAAAACTGTATTTAATATTCCATTTTAGAAAAGATCGGCTACAACTATTTGTTCGTATCCCCCCTGAGCATATGATCTCCAGGTGACATGCTACTTGAATAAACAAATCATTATGTGATTAACACAGAGTAATGCTGTCAGCTGGAATTTCTTCAGCTTGCCGTATCTTACACCTACATAGTCACTGTAATTCTCAAATAGACCAGATGCCCACAGGATGTGAGATTCTATCTTTAAGGTCTGCATTTGGTAAAGATTTCAAAAATTTCCTTTCTTCATCTTTGCTTGAAGACAAGAAGGGCTGAAGTTCACACAGTTTCACAAAGAAAGGCTATCTTACTTTGATACTACAATATGGTGTTTTCTATTTGGAAGTTTGCATTCAAATACAAGAAGGCTGGAATCTAGGCAAAGACCTGTATCCACAGGTATAAATGCAGCTGCATCAACATGCTGGCTGGACATACTGAAATGTTGTGGATCATGACAGGATCACTCATTTGTAGTTCTTCTGTACAATAATCGGCAATAAAGCCAGAGCTGTCATTTAAAAGTGGTCATAGAAGCGTATAAAGGAAATTAAAGGTGTTCATATTTGTCTCTGCTTATTTCAGTTTCTCAAAATGTTAACTACAGGCGAACATACCCCTAATTATACTGTGAAGGCTATCTTAACTGGTTAGAAAGGATGGACCTTCAAACCACTGATTTTTCACATCCATAAACTTCTGACAGTACAGCAGAAGCACGTGCACCTTTGAGCAAGCATTACCCAAAACAGCTTGATTTGAGGTCCTCTGACATTTGAACTATTCCATTTAGTACAACACAGCACTAACCTGGAAACTAAACAACAAAATTATCTCAAGTTTATATTTGCATTATGACTACAGTTTTTAATCTGGCCATCTATTTTTAGGGAGCTATCAGGTGGGTTTATTTCCAGAAAGTATGAGTTAGACCTACCTTGACCACAAAAAAAACACTTTGCAAAAGACTGTTGTACTTGGAAGGTTATATCTAAAAACCTATCCATATCTGAAGTCAAGTGCCTAAACAATAATAATTGAGTTCTCCGAGATGCTAAACACCTACAACTGAAACCAAACCCAGAGGAGCTTTCAATCTTCATTATCTCCAAAAGCAAAAATGCTTACTAGCTTATTTAAAAACATAACAGGCAAAACTTTTCTAGCTTGCACAGAAAAGCCCACACACCAAATAAAATAGCTTATATCTCTCTGTACCTCCTTTATTCTATTCTTGTCTGAGTTAAGCTGACCGTACTTTCACAAGAGTGCTCTCTGGAATACCACCCTTCACGTTTTCACAACGCCAGTAAAAAGTTTAACAGATAATTTGATATACTACTTTCAATTAATTGCATCAGCTTTAGTTGCCTGATGGAAAACATAGTTACACAGTTGATATTTAGAACTTCTGAAGCATTATACAGAAATAGAGTTGAAGCTATCTGTAATTTAATTCCACATTTAATTGATTTAATTACAAGCCTCCTCAATTTCTAAGGAAGAAAAAGTCAACAAGGACTAAAAATGTTAAGCAGCAGTGGTTTTGCCCTCATATTGAGTCAATATTTGCTAATTCACAATCTGTATCTCCGTATTTCCATAGTTTATTTTAAAAAAGTTCATTAAAAAAATTCAGTGAGAAATCCATCTTAAAAGATGTGCAGGTAATTCGCATTTGCAGTATCGTCAGAAATTGGAAGCAGATCAGAACCTATCTGTAAAACATACTGCAAAGAGAAGGAAGAAAGCTTCAGGGCTTATACAACTCAACGGAAAGTTTTGGATCCTATGTGAATCATGAATGTACTTAAATCTGTTGGGAGCAAGATCTTGCAAAGCCAGCAAGTTATGCAGGCCTTTGCGTAAAAGCCAAGGAAATATAGCAAGCATTCAAACTATGTTATGGAGTCCAGAGATGCCTACAGAGTTCTTCCAGTGCGCTCAAACCAGCATACAGTGATAACTACTTAGTATACTAACACAAGATGATTTTAAGAGTGTTAATGCTACCCAAAGGCATTGTTATCATCTTCAGTGATAAAATGAAAGCTTGTATGCAATCCATCAAGTCATTGATTTTGTACCTCTGAAATGTCAATAAAACCATTCTATTTTGAATTTCCATGTCAAAGATTACATGGAACTAGATAGAACTAAGTATAAAGTGGACCTAGAAATTACTTTTGACAATAAGATAATTAATTTAGTTTTGAACATGAACATGCTGTTTTGACAAAACATGCATTATATAAAGCTCCACGTACAGTAAACAGCATTTATCATCACTTTTCTTACCCTGGCTTCTAAAGTCACTTTAGAGACCAGAACTTTGTATCTTGACAAGGATTACATAAAAATCCTACCACTTTGTTGACAGCCTCCATATCACATAGGTTTTCCACTAAAATGCGACATGCTTCTTCTTTACCCCAGTGAGCAGCAGCATGAAGTGGTGTCCAGCCATCATAATCTTTAATATTTACATCGTAGCGAGCCTGTATTAAAAGCCTAAAGAAATTAAAAGAATTAGATCTGCTGATAGGATAAATTGTTGTAAGATCACAAAATTATTCTACAATATTATCCTTCTCCTTTTTCATCATATATATTTTAGTTGGGCTACTGACAATCGACTAATTTTATTTCTTCACAGAAACATTTGCCGTTTCATTGTTCAGTAAGTGTGTGTGTGTGTATATATATATATGTATCTCTTTAAGGAAAATTCAAGAAAAAATGCCTTTTCCATTTTCTCCTTTATTACCTTCCTCTTCATTCAAAGTCCATTGTTTCTATACAGTTAGATACTTTGCTCTGCATGTGCAGTAATACAGAAAAAGCCCTTTTAAGGAAAGGAAAGCTGTAAAATGCCAAAAATTGCAGACCTATCTAGTTTATTATTAAAACCTCCTCCTACTCTAATACTAGTTGCTTGAAACTTGCATCTCCTTCTGTCACTAACATTTGATGTCGTGACAATCTAATGTTTATGTGCTTCAATTGCTCTCTGAGAGGGAGCAGAGCTCCTCAAATGAAAGACCTGCTTTTCAGCCTTCATTCAACACCGAAATTCGGCAGGGTTCTGACATGGCTATCAGAGTGACAATGGACACCTAACCTGATAAAGTTTTGTATAAAGGGCTATCACCTCTCTGAAACACTGTCCGTAATTATTAAAAATCACATAACCATGAAGTACTCTTCTAAAACAATTTCCTGTCTTTCTCAAGAGGCAATGTGCTTATAGTAATATCCTCCAGTGAGTCAACATTCACACATGCTCAGCTGCAAAGTCTTGCAGTCTTGCATCCTACTTAGAGCACACATTTTTGATAATTTGAAGCCATCACAAAAATTGCCTGTATGTATAACTTTTCACCTCCTAGGAAAAGTACATGGACCGGTCCACAAAAAAGTTATAAATAAAACTCCCTTACAGGTACATGCTATTCTACAACAGAAGTTGTTAATAATTACATTATTATTAAAATAATTACTTATTTCCAACAGAATAATTAATCTTCATCATGTTGAAACATCCTGTTTTTTTGAAGCAAAACTCCCACTCAGTAAATTGTATGTAAAGGTTATAGTGATTAAAAAAGCTCTGTCATTCAACTTCTGTGTTGACGAAGTGTTACAAGGCTCTGCAATAAGCGTTAAAGGCAGCAATACTTATGCACTCAGGTTACAGAATCACAGAATCATAGAATCATTTTTGTTG
>NW_010395703.1:73664-81859 GCF_000710305.1 Buceros rhinoceros silvestris | reverse complement strand
CGAGGTATATCGGTCCCTCTACCCTTAACAAGAGGTCACACAGTGCATGTGTGCTATTAAGGCACATATAAAGAGCTAGAGATGAATAACATCCATTATAGGCTTAATTAAATGTTCCTATGTTAGTCCTCTCACAAACATTAAGGTAAGAAATGACAAAGGCTTGGAGGCTACAACAAAATAGAGGATGTTTGGATCTGGTTATGTCAGTGAGGCTGGGGACCACCTAGCCTCTTAATGGTCCAAGATATAATTTCATTATTTCATCAGTCTGAGGAACTTAAAGAAGTATCATGCAGGCTGCTTAAAGGATTTATCTCCATATAGTATGCTCATATATGTATTAAGGCCATAGGTTTGTCCGTAATCATGCTGGTATGATGTAAATATCATCAACAGTATTACAGAGATAATGACCTACTGAAAAATTCAGAGTGGGAAAGAAAGTGGTAAGAATTGATATTTCTGAAATAATGGACATGTCAGAGCTAAGAGCTGCAGGATACAGAAATTGATTTTACTTTGTTTTGAATGTGAAGAAACAGAAAACTGTTGAGCATGCAGTAACCTTAGAAGCCAATGCAATAGGAACTACTCACAAAGGCATTCACATTTTGTGGGTGTAATTAATAATTAAACTCTGATCTTTTTGGAACAAAAAAATACTTGGACAGAAAGTAGAGGTCTACTGTGGAAAATCTGTGAAAGCGTATATAGCTCCAGTTTCCATTCCTCTGTTGTGGTCACTAGCATGCTGCCTAGTTAAAGGGATTTTAAATCCTTGTTTATGGCAATAATTTTACTTTCAGTTTTCATATTAGACTTACATTATAATGTCTTTAATAGAGATACATGTTTACCACCACAGCCTGTGCAGTAGAGCAAGGGTAGAGACATGCATACTGTTTGATAATAATACTTTCTGTGCAATATTTATGAGATCCACTAAGTCAAAAGTGTTCTCCAAAGCAGGATAAAGAAAAACCAATCCTCACTATTGTTCGGCTTACTCCTCCTTAAAATTTCTAACAAGCAGGAAAAATCTCCACAGGTCTGTTACTCATTGCTTAGTTGGCTTTCACACTGAATTATTTCTCTCTCCTCTCACCTCTAACCTAATTCTCCCTTATTTTCTCTTTTTCAGAGGCTAGGAAAAACAGTTGATTATCTTCTTTCACAAAGAATCTTTCTAAAAATTTGAAAACTGTTATCAAATCTCCTCCTAGTCTTTCCCTTCCTGGTTTAAGCAAGGCCGGTTCTTGAAAACTCTTATGCTGGATCACCTTTTTGGAAGTTCATTCTTATTTCTGTTTTTGGGACTTTTTTCAGCTGGTTGATGTATTCCTTGATGTGTGATAACCTGCACTGGTCACAGGGATCCAGATAAAGGATTACCAAGTCTTGAGGAGACTGGGAGGAATGTTTTGTGTATTTAATGTAAATCGTACTAATTTTCTCTAATCTAGCATGATTGCTTCTTATGCAGTGGTGTGATTTTATTGCTTGCTTGTGATCCCTCCTAATTGTTAGGTTCTTTTTTACATTGTGCTTGTCTTGCCGGTCATTCTCAAGCTTATTATTTGTGCAGGTAATTTTACTTCTGCATGGGAATAAATTTAATTGTTTAGCTGAATTCAGATTTCTGCTGTTCACCACAATCATTTAAAATATACATTTTGCAGTCTGAAGAGTTGCAAGTGGTTTTAGCTTACTGTGACTTTCAAATGCAAAAAGCATCTTAATCTATCAACCAGTTCATTAGTGAATATGTCATACAGACAGATTCTTGCAGAACCTGACCTGATGTATCTAGCTCATTTGAAAATGAATCATTGATAACTATTATTTGAAGGGGCTTTCCCAAGTAACTGTCTAACTGTCTAACTGTCTAACTCCCTTAAATCTGTTTGCCTATGGGAATGTCCTGTAAGATGTCAAAAGCCAAAATCCAGATGTTTGACATTACTTGTGATTTTAACAGAGGATTAAAAAATCATCTCTGCTCTTACTTTCATCCTGGTTATATTCCAGATTCTTACAAATAGACCTTTTCATTACTTGTTCTGATATTTTTCTGGTGATTGGAGTTAGGCTCGCTTCTTTTTGACATTTTAAAAGTAAGTAAATGTTTGCCCTTTCTAGTCTTCTGGAATCTGTATTCCTCAAGTTGCTAAAGATAATTGCTGCTGACTCTAAAAACTGTTTTCTGTGTTCTCGCATCAGGCCTAGTGTTAAGGGTCGAGTGACCGAGGCAATAATAACGATAATAACTCCTCAAATTCCTTAACGATCCCCTTTGTCTCGCTAGAGACAGAAGGAGTTTAAAGGGGACAGAAGAAATTCACACCTCGGTCTGCGTTTGGGAAACTGAAACAAACTTTTAATAAACAATAAACCCACACAACTATACACTATTATATATATGGGCACAAACCGAGAAAGGGAAAAAAAAACGAAGAAGAAAGGGCTTAGATAGCCACAGTTCTTAACGGTCTGTTCAAGGTCGGTGCTCCTGGCAGGCACCCAGCAGTGAGGTGGGAGTGAAGACTCTGCAGCTGCAGACAGAGAAAGTAGAATTCTTCTCGCGGAGAGACGGGGGTGGGGGGGGGAAGGAGAAACCCCGCGCGCAGCACAATTTAACAGCAGGAAAGCTCTCAGCACAAAACGACAGGGAGTCCGGATATTGTAACCCATTTTCAGACGGGACTCATGGCAATAATAATAGTTCACAGTCTGTGATCTTCAGCGATCTGGAGGTGCAGGCCCTCAGCTCTCGGCCTGGTCTCTTCCTGGCAGATCCGTGGCAGTGCTCCTCCGTGAAGCGTCCGGAGTCCGAGGGGAAAGACAGTCCCCCGGCTGCTGCTTTTAAAGGCTCCCGATGTAACGTTACGTTCACCTGACTCTCTTAACCAATTGAATGTGGAGTTATTGTACTGCATGGAATAATTCTATTTGTCCATTACCCAAAACAAGGAAGTTTTAGCTCAAACCAGGACACCTAGCTAACTTGAAAACTACTACATTATCCCTGTAGATTCTACTATTATTCTTTCCTTTTTTATAGACTGATTTTCACCCTTTTATTTGTGATTTTAATGAGATTGTCTATGACATGAAAGCTGATGTTTTAAGCAAAAGTTGGAGCAAAAAGATCATCAAACACCTACAAGACGCAGTGATAATGCTGCAACAATGATAGCCGAGGAATATAAGCAATGAAAAAGTAGTGGGGAAAAGGCAATCTCTTTTATTAATCCAACAGATGTAGCTGGAAAATAGACAAACATCTGCTGCAGGAGCTAGGTTTGTGTTCCTGAAGACTCATGTATTTTTCTTTTACTACTAAATTAATCAGTCTAACAAAAGATACCACTTCACTCCCCAAATACTGTCTCACAGTCAGCACTTAAGCCTACTTGATAGTAATTAACTATATTTTCTCCTTAAATATTACTTCTTCAATTTTCCTCTTGTTAATAATGCTCTTAAAAGCCTTTTCTTGCAATGCTTTTCTTCCCTTTCAAATTTTGAAACAGGCACGTTCCTGAGCCCATAGATGTTTTTCTCTTGTGAGTCTGTACTATTCCTTTATACTGGCATTTAGCAATTTGTGCTATTTCACATAGTTAATTTGATTATGCGTTTTTTGGATATTGGGTATTGGATCATTGAGGAATGCATCATCAGGCCAGACGGTATCCTAGAACACTTTGTACCTTTCCGTCAGGTGGAGGTAGCTGGTGTGGTACAGAACCTAGTGGCTATGCCCAGTGCAGGATGAGCTCCTCAACTGAAGCTGGGGGAAGACTTCAGAAAGTGCTTGCAGTTAAAAAAAAAAACCCATGAAGTGAGACATGAGGAATGATATTCTGGAAGGAGAATTAATAAGGATACTGATGGTTTCTCTTTTAATGTATTTACCTTTGGTTCCCTGCAAAGTAATACTAAAATAATACAGAAAAGTATCGTTAGCCTATAGGCAGCTTACTGATTCAGTAGACAGTGTTTTTTTCCTTTCCGTGTTAAATGTGAAGAAGAACTAAAAAAATTGGTCTCAACATGTTAATGACATCAAATGTAGTACATATAGGGACTTGGAGGCGTACATCTACAGGAATCCGATTGCGTTTTTTTGTTTGTTTTTTTATAGAATTACAAATTTGGTCACCATGGGAGAAAAGTGAGTTATAGCAATGGATGTTTTGATAGCTATGTGTCATAAAATTCTCCTTTGTGGACAAATTAAAATACATTTGACTAAAAGCTTTGTAAGTGCAGAGTTACTGAGGGTATCGTAAAATGAAGACAATATCATGTAGAGTCATAGTATGCTTCTGAGCAGCTGTCATGCTTCATTGCTCAAGTGACAGTTTTTCAGCTGTGTGTAAGATACAGAGCTGTATCTGAAAGGTGACATTTCATTACACACTTGCTTTCCCAAGGGTAACTGGACACTTAAGTACATTGGGCTAGTTTCAAACACTCCTTTCATTTTTCTCAGTGCTAATTTTTTTTGTGATGATATTCTAAATACTCATGCATACTGCTGAAGCCTCAACAATCCAAAAAGTAGTTAGTAAAAAAGGTGACCCTGCATATCTGTACATATGAATATGGAATTTTAAATGTATATGTAAACATGGAATAGCTTGAAATTACTTCAAAGTTAGCAAAATATTCCACAAACAGGAATCAAAGTGCAAAGTATGTGTCAACAGTTCTAATTAGCTATGAGTCCTTGAAGACTTGCTACAGTGATCTCTGTTCTTTGTTTTGGTTCTCTCCTGCTATCCCTCCAAGCGTGGGCATCAATCCTTAGTTTTACAGGTGAGTGGAGGAAAAGAAAGAGGGTTGTATTTCCATTGGCTTGTGTACCTGGCTCTGCTCTTCTTTTCCTCTTTTCCCAAATTTAACCTCAAATTCTCTTCACGCACTCAGTCAGTGATAATTGCTTGGTGAAGCACCATTTTGGGGGTCAAGATTGCACATATAAAGGATCTCTTAAAGTGTAATGCATTTAAATGTTTATTGTAACCCACTAATCCAACATATCGCTTCAGCTGGGGCTCAGAGTAGAATTAGGTGTAACATCTTGGAAAATACTAACATGTTCATCGGACTTTACAAAGCAATACCTGCTGAGATTGGTTCTAAACAGGCATCATACTTTGCCTGTAACAAACTTGTTCATCCTTAACTTCATTCTTGATAAACAAAGCACAGAATAAATACTAGGGACAAGAGCATGTTCCAATCCACTGCAAACAGAGAGCACTACAGAGAATAAATCATAACCCAGCCAACTGTGTTTTCTCCTCCTGCTTCCTCTCCCAGCTCAATTAAGACTCAACATGTTTTTTCTTTTCCCTAGCTCCCTTTTATCTGCTCTCCTTCTTGTGTTTCCACATCCTTCCCCCCATCCTTTTCTTTATCTGATGAGGCTAGTGCTGTAGCAGAATGAGGTAATTCCTGGTAGTGTTGGAAGTTCCAGACACCTGGATGATATATTTTTTTTCTGTCCCTGACTGGGTCAGGTAGGACCTGATTACCCTTGAGTATTTCAGTGGTATATGTTCAGGTTAAGTTAGTCCTTCTGAGACCAAATAAAGTTTCTGTGCACTGCAAAATATGCAAATGTCCATCTTCAGATGCAGTGATTTTGGTCTGGAAATTCAGATGTAGATGAATGGCTAGGAAATAGCCTAGATGTGTAATGAACAGAAGTGTTTTAGCTTTGTCTCCCATCCCATCCAACACTTTACAGATGTCTAACCCCCGGCTCTCTTTCCTGGCATGGATCCAGTTCTGATTTGGCACTGACTCACTCCTCATATGCAGTGAATACACTCAATCTAGTGAATTTTTAAATACAACTGCTTTGTATGCACTGAGTAAATAAAATATTAACTCCCCCCAGCCCCCAAACTCAACTCTTCCCCAACAAAATGCTGCAAAAAATGCCATTCTCAAGACTAATTGTTTCAGCAGTCTAATCTAAATTAAGTCTCAAAGTAGCTTTCATATTTTTTTAAATTTTATATAGCTGTTAGAATTGCATGATTATTTCTTAAAACATTGGATTAGTTTAGATTCAATAAAGCAATTATAACCAGCAAAGAGATTAACAATTTGAGAGACCTCCAAAAAGGCTAATTACAGGGCCAGTAATTTAGCTGACTGTGTGATGATTCAACTCAGATTCCCATTTCTCAAGCTTTTGTGGACTTGCTCTTATCCCTGGTGCTTTAATAGTGAGCTTGCATGCCAATACTTGCTTCTCTGTGACTGAGGCCTATGCTGCTTTGGGCCAAAATTGATTACTGAAGTTACATGACTGAAATGCCTCAGGTAAAAAAAAAAACAAAACCCAAAAAACTCAGACCAAAAAACCCACCACCACTGCCTTCAGTAGACAGCTATGTAAAGGGTGCTGCCTGATATTCACTAATGCTCCCACAATGTAAGAGGTTCTGCAAGTAAGGTCAATAGAATCAACACTCAATTACACCTTAAATATGAAAGAGGGTGCCAGTCATAGTTCTGGCAATATTTGCGGATAATCATAATTGCAAACCCCCTGCTACATGAGCATTTGTGGTTAGATACTTTTTCTTCCTTAGAGTAACTGCTCATCACCTAAAATTCTGAACTCAGTCATATGTCATACTATTTAAGAGCACGGCTGGCCACATACCGTGTAAAGTCCTTTCTCTTCCTGTTTGGTTCAGATCTCCCTGCTGACATAAACTGTCACTGCACCACCAGAGTTAGTGGAGTCCTAAGGGTTCATACTAGCTGAGGTCACACTTGTTTATGCAGTCAATCAATAAACATGGAGACAATCTAAATCCATTTGTGTAGTGATTAAATAGGACGTTTAAATTAGTTTAAAACATATCAAGATAGATACTGCCATTCTCATTTCTGTAAACCGCTGTGGTTTAGGTTCAGACACAAAGCCTGTTGAATTCAAGGAGATTTTCATTTAACCTCAGGGGCTTTGGCTCAGAACCACAGTCCAGCAGTTGTGAAATACATAATTTGTTTCTAGTCTTTTATAAAAATTATTCCAGTGGTATTTTCCCTTATGTAGCCCCTAAATTTCTTTGGCATCCCATATTTTCTTTTTGAAGAAAGGAAATCAAACAAGAGAAAGCAGAATTGCAGTGTCTCTGAAGGAGATGTCACACAGTCAGTCATTCATCCATGTACTAGCTCAGCAGTACAAAAACTGACTCATATGTTTCCCTTTTCCAATTTTCATTGTACTCTCCCCACCCTCAGACCTTGCTATGAGCCCCAGCAAGCAACTTGTTAAAGACCTCCTCTTGCCTTTCAAAAGGGGAAGAAAAAATAAGCTTTTTTTCCTTTTTTTTTTTTTTCTGCGGTGATTATCCCAGTTTAGTCCTAAGTCTCAGTAGGGTTGTGCAATCTGAAATTCGACCTTTTCAAATTGGGTTTGAAGAAAGAAATCACAGCAGAAAAACCCTTTCTTCACATTTTTGTTCCTATGTTTTGTGGCTTGCAGTCCTACAGTATCCGACAGTTCAATTAGGCAGCATGTAATTGGCAGGTTCCTGAGTTAAGTAGCTGGGATGGGATCATATACTTAAAATAGATTTAAAAGAAAACCTGCAGACAGACAATCAGTCAGGCAATCTTTGCAGGCACTTGGAAAGCCCCTGTTTTCCTAAACACTTGCCCTGTCAATGATCTGGAAGTATTGCACGTAGATTAGTTTAATATAAAAGATCACTTGGAGGCAGTTAACATGCAAACATACCCTTGATTTAATACCTAGAAGGCATTTTTTAAAGCTTTTTTTTCAGAAGTATTGTTGTTGCTCATTATGAGTGTGACATCACTTCCCCTGACCTAGTGATGTGTACTCTCTGTGCTCTGATTTTTACCTTCTTTAAGATCAAAGCCTCATTTCTTCTGAATTCAAGCCCACCTTTCCTTTTTGCTCTTTTCAGTTCCAGTATCTAGAGGAAAAAATTATCAACAAAGCGAAGGATAAAGAAAGGCAAAAAAAAAAAAAATTCCTCTTTCCCCTGTTGCTAGACTCTGCAATTTGTCAGGTTGGATAAAACTCCCCTATTTTCTTGCTGCTATACTGTGGTAGAAATCTCAGCTGTGAAGCCTGTGTATGCCAGGAAAAATAGGAAAGAATGGCTTGCTTTTCTGTTCTTGAA